>NW_018397254.1:10755700-10873941 GCF_002168275.2 Theobroma umbraticum | reverse complement strand
AGACTTACAAAGATAAGCATGGGAGTGACTCAAGAACATTAACTTTGAAGGATAGATTTGAATTCTAATCCAAATTGGGAGTATAGAAAGTTGACCCTAAAGAAGTGTGTTAAAGTTAGGCTCTGCTTACAATGCTCCTTAATGTGATGTTGTCAAATTTGCACACGCAAGCATACTTATCAAATAAGTAATATAAACAGTAAGTCTAGATTATTGTTCCCACAAGGATTTATTTCTAAAATTTCACTAAGTACTAAAATTATAAAACATATTAATCTTATTTAAGTAATTTGAAAATTGAAAAAAAAAACTAATTCAAAACCATTAAAAATCAACACTAAATAAACTAACAAACAAAATAAGTTGAGAAAAGCAATATATTAAAGACCTAGGATTATGGGTTTATTTAACATTTCATCTGATACCAGCTTTCTTTGTTATTTATCTTTTTGGGTGGTTTTACCAACCTAGAATCCAAAGCTATAGACAAGTCTCCGTCGAGTTGCTTGTACAAATACATAACTTAATTAGTTCACTATATACCTATAGGAGTAAATTAAATTAAGTTCATTAAGCAAGTGTCCAAATGTGGCTATGTATGGTAATTGATATATGTCCACCTAAATTGCAAATCAAATAACCTAAGTGACATGAGTATACACTATTCAAACTTTAGTCCAATTTAAAATCTCTTTGTCGAGTCTCAATTAGATTAATAAATTAGTTAATTATTCATCAGACAATCAAAAGCATTAAGAATAGATTTGAATAAGTAAAACTACACCCATTAATGATAAATAAAAGAGAAACTAATATTCAAACTATATGTTGAAATCTACTACAATCCTAAAAAAATAATTTACCTCATAATATCTAATAAAAATAATACTGAAAGAAATCTAACCATGAATCCAAGTCAAAGAAAATAAGAAAAACACAAAAGTAGAGAAAGAAACTAATTATTGAAGTTTTGCAATCTCAATTCTTTCTCAAATTCTCTTGTTTTCTTGCTTTGTTCTTGACTCCTTTTCTCCAAAAAAGTTACTTGTTGCCCTCTCCTTTAAACCTTTGAAAAAAGTTTCTTAAATAGGTTCCAAGTAACATAATTTTCAAAATTTCATCAAATTTCTATTTTTGGAATCGGGGTAGCGCCGTGGCCATGATTTCTTGGCATCGGGACCCAAGACGAACTTTGGTAGTGCTACGACACTATTTCTTTAGCGCGGCCATGGTTTTCTAGCTCCGCGGCGCTCGTGCCTTATTGCCTTAAGTGCAGAATTGCATCTGTCTATCAACTTTGAATGTGATTTTCACCTCGCTCTGGTCTGAATTGGGCAAAGTGATAAACATGAAAATTTCAACCCTGTCTCTTAACTTTCCAATGACTCAAGAATTGTATCCATTGGACTTCTGGATTGAAAAATGTGCTCCAAACACCATCATAGTGCTTCAACTTAGACAAATATTTCAACCACGATTCTATCAGAACTAGGTGAAGTGAAAACATAAAAGTTGTAACCCTTCCTTTTAGCGTTCCAGTGGCCAAGAATCACTTCATATAGAGTTCTATAGAGAGAGATATGATCAAAATACCGTAATATATACCAATGAAACTATTATCATATTTGCACAGATTTTCATCAAATGAGCCATTTTCATCAAATTTTCTACAAAAGCAATAAAAAAAACCAGCAATAACTACTCTTAAAGTAATTTAAAATAAAATAACATAAAATTTAACTAAAATAACTTAAATTAACTATTCAACATATAATCAAACTTAAACTAAAAAAGTACTTAAAATGCTACGACTCAAACCTACAATCTCAAAAGTTTAGCTACTTAAACCTTTAAAATATATCAAAATAACTCTATATAATAGAGTTATCGTGTGAAAAATTAGTTTTCAGTTTGGATAAGTAGTGCTGTGTGCTAATTAGATTTCTTTTACTTGGTGATTATTTAGTTTCTTTTATTTGGTGGTTATTTGGTTTTTGATGTTGGTCATGTTTTGGTAGTTAAAGCAAATGTAAGGGACAATCTACAAACTTAATGGTGTGGTAATCCCAAGTAATGCTATTTATTTATTTATTTTTTTTATTTTACCTGTTTGTTTTTAATATTATCTTTTATAAGGCTATAAAAACCTTTATCCTTATTAATGAAAACTATGTAATTATCTTCCTCCTTTGATTTTAGCACTCAACAATCTCTTAAGTCCCTCAAAATTCTAACATTATTGCTTCAGAATAGTTTTTTTTTTTATCTAGCTCTCCATTGAGTCACATTTTTCGAGAAGAAAAGGGGTTGAATATAAAAAAGTGATTCATCTGCGTAAGACATATAAATGCTTTTATTCAATCATTCTTGACTAATGAGTTGTATTAGTTTTCAAGTGGTAGAGATACATAATTTTCTATTATCATTGATTACTCTATTTGTTGAATAGGATAACTTTATGCAGAGTTTGTCAAGGGAGTAGCGGTTTCTTCTCAATCAAGTTGAGCTATAAAACAATATGTAAAGCAGGGCCGTTTTTAAAACTTGACCGAGTTCTTTCATATATACACAAAAAGTGAAGAAGAAAATTAAGAGCGGAGGAGACGTAAGACGTTAAATCAAGAGTCATTGGGGGGCCAAAGTTGTGCGCAACCCGTTGTGGCCCGTGACAGATGTCTAAGCACTCTCGGTCTTTTTCTTATCCGGAACAGAGTGTAAAGAGATCCTATCTGATTGTAGAAATAAAAAGGACAAACAGATAGCTTGTACATGAGAAGCCATATGTGTAATTTAATTGAACTGTAGTTAGTAGTATTAACTATAGTTAAAAGAGTTTAGTTGATAATGATTGGTTAGTAAACCGTTGTAGTTAAAGATCCATATATATAGAAAAATCTTGTAGTAAGATCTGTTTTTGACTAAAGTAATAAAATTTTTAGTTACATGTCATATTTTCTCTTTCTCTTCTTTTCTTTTCTCATGATTTCCCTTGATCTTCTCTGGTTTTTTTCTTAGCTGAATAGTATTGATCAGTCGTGGAATTCCATCACAGAGCAAAGGAAATGATCAAATGATGGGACCATTTGAATGGGAAGCAGAAAGAGACAATCTTGACCGCATGATTTTTTTAAGTTAGCCAAGATATCAGGACTAGTTGTGGCAAGCGTTAGAATCTGTATACCAGGATTATCGTTTTAGTATAACTACTACTCGTTCTTTTTTAACAATTTAGCTTACTCTTTAAGAAACTTTCAAGGCGTTAAACAACACATTTTTATCTTATTTCTCCTTTTTTATACAACTCTACTAATTGACACAACCCAAGATTTCAAAGTTCTACACGTATCTCTCTACCAAGGTGGAATCAATTTACAGATTGAAAGGAAGATTTTTATCTTCAACAAAGACATGACAGATGAGATTATGACATTTATTTAATCTGAAAAATAAGAGAGCGGGCATGGCTTAGTAAATGCGGGTGTAAAGTGTTTGGACGTTAGAAAAAATGGATCTAATCAATGCAAACTTTATTCAACACGTCCTTTTTTAGTAGTAGCTGTGAGTGAGCACTAAAAAGCAGGGCCCGTGACTTTGCCGTCAAGACTTGGATTTTAGCTGTTGACTCTCTTAAGGTTTAAGTCCACGGATGATTCCCTATACTGCAAGCCTCGAGTAAAAAACAGAAGAAAATTCGGTCTCTTCGTACTCTTTAGAGTGATAGTATGAAGAAAATTCATGTTCCAAGAAGATGAGAAGAACTTCTATATGGTCAGTAGTTCACATGCTCTATGTCGTCTTATTTTGCTCTACAATTTTGATATTATCTTCTCCTCATTGCTGCTCTGCTAGAGATAATATAAGAGTGAAAAGTAGGCTAGGCTATGCACAAACTCTTGTTTCAGCTGGAAATAGATTTGAATTGGGGTTCTTTGACCCATCCAGAAGCTCCAATGTGAAGAGATATGTAGGGATATGGTACACCACCAATCCTCAAACAGTTGTTTGGGTTGCTAATAGAGGAAAACCCCTTTTAGACAATAGTGGAGTTTTATCTATTGCAGATGGAGACCTCAAATTATCCGATGACAAAGGGATCGTTTATTGGCAGACAGATCTTGGGCTCAAACGTTTGAACCTTGTGGCAAAGCTCGAGGATACTGGTAACTTAGTTCTGCTTGAGGATCTGTCAAAGGGGAAATATTTATGGCAAAGCTTTTGCGAACCAACGGATACATTTCTTTATGGTATGAAGATGGATGAAAATTTTAAATTAACTTCATGGACCAGTAGAGAAGATCCAGCACCGGGAAACTTCACTTTCAAGCAAGATCCGGCAGAAGAGAATCAGTTTGTTGTCACGGAAAAAATTATCACTCACTGGAGATCAATGAGGCCAGAGTCAGCTAAAATCTTTAAATCGAATGAAATGTATTATACAATACTCGACTTTCTCAATTTGACAGGGAAAAACCGAGAAATTTACAATCATACAAGAATGGTGATGAATCTCAATTTGACAGGAAAAACCGAGAAATTTACAATCATACAAGAATGGTGATGAACTTAACCGGAGATTTACAGTACTGGCAGTTGGATATAGACACGAAAAAGTGGTCCTTAACGTGGTGGGTTCCGAAAGATATATGCGGTGTGTTCAATTTTTGTGGGAACTTTGGCATCTGTAATAGCAAGAATAAGTTACCATGCAAATGTTTGCCAGGTTTCAAACCTAATTTCCCAGAGAAATGGAAGGCCGGAGATTTTTACGATGGTTGCTCCAGAAACTATACACGTGGCCATGACTTCTTGCACTTGAAAAAGATGAAAGTGGGATATCTAGGCTCATCGTATGAGGCTAAGAATGAAACAGAGTGCAGAGAGGAGTGCCGTACGAGGCGCCTGTGCCAGGCATATTCATATTCATATTCCGTCCAAAGAAACCCTAATTCATGCTTGACTTGGGAACAGGATATCAAAGATCTTCAGGAAGACCAAGATGGTGGCAATGATCTTTACGTCCGTGTGGCGAGGTCAGATATAGGTACTTCACTCTTCAAATAGCACAGACAAATAGTTTTGTTTTGCTAAGTTAGCAAGGATACTCTATAAAATTAGTAAGAAAGTGATACCAATGTTCCTTTGAGGTTAAAATGAGCCTAAAAAATGCTCAGATAAAACTAACTTTAGAATGCATACTGTTCTCTCTTCTTTTTTTTTTTTCGAAACAGCATGCTGCTACTCTAAACTTCTTTGGATGATTAAGCAACTTATTATTCAAGAAACAAATTATCAAGGCTGCAAGTGCGAGCAGCTAATAAAACAGAAAAAATAAACATAAAAAACTACTCAAGATACTACCTTAATGTATTGTCACCCCAACCAGAACAAATCTGCCTGTTAACAATATGGCTAGCATCATTTATTAAAATGTCAATCTAATTCCAACAGGAAAAAGACAAAAAGAATCACTTCAATAAATCTTCTGTTTTAGCAAATGCAGCGAAATAGCAGCATTTGAAGAGTATCCTAAGGTTTACACACCTAAAAAAGGAAAAAGAGTAAGGCACACCAGAGGGAGTGTATCGTAAGGCAAATCTTCAGAGTTTTTGGTTTTTACCTCTTGCAAGAACAATTAGTAAAGCAACTCTCAAGTAAAAGCTTGATTTAACTAGATCTATACTACTTTGCAGAACCAACAGGTAGAAATTGTGAGACTTGTGGCACGAACTTGGTCCCTTATCCCCTAAGCACTGGACCAAAATGCGGTGATCCCATGTACTCCAGATTCTACTGCAATAACGATACATACCAGCTAAGCTTCATTGCACCTAGTGGCAACTATAATGTCATCAGTGTCGATCCAGAGGCACGAATATTTGTTATTCAAATGCAATCCAGAAACGCAGATAATTGTACTTTTATGAAATCATCAGGAAGCAGAATTCTGCAGCTCAATGAATCATCGCAGTTCAATGTGACCAGCTGGTGCAGTAGTGATCTAGGGAACTTTACTACTGATTCTTCACTAATTGATACAGTTGAAGTAGAGATTAGTTGGGTGCCGCCGTTAGAGCCAATCTGTTCATCATCTGCTGAATGCAAGGATTGGCCTAATTCAACTTGCAATACAAGAGAAAATGGACCAAAACAGTGCCTTTGCAATGCTAACTTCCTTTGGAATGGCTCGGCTTTAACCTGTGCTCCAGGTTAGGATTAAATTTGATGTATAAAATTGAAGGATAGCACTTACCTCTCACAAATGGCCAGTCAGTTTTGGGTTGTTGCGCCAGAAGCACAATTGACATGATATTCTCTGACCTATTTTATGCATCTTTACTTGAAATCAGTAGCAGAGTCTTTTCATGGAAACAAGTTACTCTCTCTGATCCTTGGAGTTTCTCTGGCAAATGCAATGGTCTTTTTGTGCGCCGTTGTTTCTATTTGCATGTGGAGAAGAAAGGTGGTTAAAAGTCGAGGTAAGTATGGTGCATATTATACTCTGTCCATATCCAATTTCTTCCACCAACTACTGGATTAATGTCAAACTTTTCCTTATCAGATTTATATATTGTTTGTTATAACGAAGGAGTACTGTTGTTGCATCCACAACAATTTTTGTTTCTTGTAAATTCAGTAAAACAAAGAAAAGCTGCTCTTCATCGGTATGACACCGAAAGAGGTGTTAAAGAGCTAATAGACTCGAACCAATTCAAAGAACCAGATGGGACGGGCATAGACGTACCTTTCTTTGATTTTGAAAGCATACTAGCTGCAACAGACAATTTCTCAGAAGAAACAAACTTGGAAAAGGAGGCTTTGGGCCGGTTTACAAGGTATTGTTTTCGAGACTTTCAGAAGTTTTAAGTCATTTATTCTTAATGGTGCGATTATTTTTACAAAGGCTACGATCCCAGGGCAAGTTTCCAGGAGGTCAAGAAATTGCTGTAAAGAGGCTCTTAAGTGTATCAGGACAGGGCCTGGAGGAATTTAAAAATGAGGTTGTGTTGATTGCAAAACTTCAACATCGGAATCTTGTGAGACTATTGGGCTACTGCATAAGAGGAGAGGAGAAGATTCTACTCTATGAATATATGCCCAACAAAAGCTTAGACACCTTGATATTTGGTTAGCCGCTCGAAACCTTAACTGTAATCTTGTTTGAACCTGATTGAATTTTTTTTATTTTACTAATATAGAGAAACCAAAAAGAAAAAAGAAAACATAGAAAGGCATGTTATAGGGTCACTGATATTCGTTATGGTCTTTGATGACGAATTTTAAAGATGAATCATTTAGCCAGCAATTGGATTGGGAGACACGCTTCAATATCATTTTGGGAATTGCTAGAGGATTGCTTTATCTTCACCAAGATTCCAGACTGAGAATCATTCACAGAGATCTGAAAACTAGCAACATACTACTGGATGCAGAGATGAATCCGAAAATATCTGACTTTGGCCTTGCAAGGATGATCCAAGGCAAACAAACTGAAGCAAACACACATAGAGTAGTTGGAACATAGTGAGTTGCAAATAGTCTTTTTTAGAGCAACCCAAAATTAGTTTCTATTTTCCAGCTGCTTTCAACCAAGAAATTTATGAAAAGAAAAATGAAAGTAATGCACTTCTAATCATAGAGATTGTTGTAAAATGCAGTGGATATATGGCACCAGAATATGCGTTAGATGGACTTTTCTCAATAAAATCCGATGTTTTCAGCTTCGGTGTAGTCATGCTTGAAATTGTTAGCGGAAAAAAAAACATGAGATTTTACCAGGTGGAATATGCCCCAAGCCTAATTGGTTATGTAAGTAGAGTTAAAATTTTCTTCTCTTTAGTCCATTTCAACTTTCCGTTTCCATGCCAACTGCAATTTTTTTAATTTTGTTCCAGGCATGGAGATTGTGGGAAGAAGGCAAGGCATTGGATTTAATGGACGAGACAATGCGGGCAAGTTGCAATGCAAGTGAGTTTTTAAGATGCGTACATGTTGGGCTGTTATGCGTGCAAGAAGATCCCAGCGATCGCCCCACCATGTCGAATGTTGTCGTCTTGCTTGGTAGCGAAACTGTGAGTCTTCCAATTCCTAAGCAGCCAGCGTTTGTGACAAGGAGAACCCTTTCTACCACAGCTTCTACCTCTAGTAAAGCTGAACCCAGTTCTGAAATCACCTCTACTCTCGAAGAAGGTCGATAATTGTGAAGTATCTCATGAGTTGTGTATATTATCTGTGTTTTTCGAGATTTCTGATTTGAGACTTGCATTGAAGACCCTGGCAAGCTTCAATCATATGGCTGAGTGGTTATGTTTTTGTTGCTTAGTATTTTGACAGTTTTTTGCTATTTTTGTTAATGTCATACATACTCCAATGCACGTTTAGAGTTGATATTTACCTCTTCAATTGAGTTAGTTTGATGCAGCAACAAAAACGATGTTGTAAGATGGCTTTAAGCTTTTCTATTCATGCAAATATCAGGTAATGAAGTTAAGCAATTCTCAGTCCCTTTTCTCAGTTTTTCTTGTTTTTCAACTTTGATATTCAATGTTTTACTGTAATTCTTTTTATTTTTTTATTTTTTGAGTTCATTGACTAAACATTAAGCTCAGCTTGAATGCAGCTATTCTCATTGCATTTCCTCATGGAATGAGAGCCTTTTATAGTTTTAAGGGTCTAGTAGTAAGATATATATCTTGAACCCGAGACATGATATGGATATATTACCTCGAAACTAAGCTCTAAAGTAATATGAAGTCTTTCTATCTATCATTCATATAAAATTTTACAATTGAATTATATTGACAATTCTGTTCAGACATATTCAAATATATAACTATTATAATCCAACTAAAATCTCCAAAGTAATAAATTAAACAATTAAAACTTAAATATCAATTACACATAATAAGTGATACAGAGTATGTTGTTAAGTTACTTGCACATTAAGTTAAAGAAGATTATTTAGATTACTTGTGCATTAATATAAGTTAGGTTAAATTACCTTTTACTTTACTTGCACTCCAAGGTTATTTTTTTTATTTATTTTTATCTAAGAATTGTAATAGTACCACATAGGAAAAGTAAGAAGGCTCTCTTTTTTAGAAATAATTATATAAAATCTTATTGGATTAATTTCTAAACACATTGAAATTGAGAATTAATAAAAATATCGTTTTTAGTAAACGGGAGTGCTTATTCTTAAAGTGTGATGTTTAATTAATGCATTGAGTCAATTTAATGCAGCAACAAAAGCAAGGTTGTAAGATGGTTTTAAGCTTTTCTATTCATGCAAATATCAGTTAATGAAGTTATAACCTTTTCTCAATTTTTCTTGTTTTTTCAACTTTGATATTTAATGTTTTACTGTAATGTTTTTTTTTTTTGGAGTTCATTGATTAAACATTAACCTCAGCTTGAATGCTGTTATGTGCTCTGTCTTCATCCATTCTAGGGAATAGCATCCATTCCTCATCTTTATTGTTAATAACTCTTCACTATTTGGATCAAAAATAGTGTAGTAATTATTCTTAAATAGTAAAGCTAAATGATTCTTAACAAGTTGGCCTACACTACGCAAGTTTTCTATTACCTCAAGAACAAGGTAAACTTTTGAAATATGTTTGATACCGGAAAGTCTCTAGTGCCACGGTTCCTGTTCCAAGAATCTTCATGTAAAAGCCATTTCCAATCTTAACCTGTGCTCTGTACCTTCAGTCCAATACATTTAAGAGCATATCATTTCCTATCATGTGATTGGAACGCCCATTATCAAGGAGCCATGTGTTTTTCTTCTCATTATTAGAAATCTTAGCTATGAGCAACTACTCCTTTGCCATATTAGTTTCTTCAACTACTGTTGCCTTTTCATCAGCATGATTGCCCTTGAATTTCTCTATATGGCCAAGCTTGTTACAGGACGTACACTTCACCTTAAATCTGCACTAATAAATTTTGGAGTATGATTCCTCTTTTTGCGATATTGACATGGGAAAACTTGTTACCTTGTTTGTTTGATTTCCCATCACCTTTTCTCCACTCATTGTTTCTCTCATATCATTCTTTCTTTCTTGGGTTGTAGCCACCAATTTGAAGATCCTTGGTCTTCATTTTTAGAGCATTTTAGTTACATCATCATTGAGATGGGTCCTCGTTTGTTCTTGAACTTGTAAAGCATTTAAGCTCTATCACCTAGAGTTGAAAAAGGTCTTTGGAGTCCTCAAGTGAAGAGATCTTTGCTTCAAACTTTTTCGGTAAACTCACTAGAATTTTGTTGATGATCTTGTGGTTTGACAGCTCTTTACTAAGGAGTTTAAGTTACTTCACCAACTTCATAATCTTATCTGAGTATTCTTTCATACTCTCATCATCTTCCATTCGCAAAATCTCAATCTCTTTGTGTAGATTCAAGGCTTGCATCTGACGAGTCCTTTTGCTATCATGAAATTCCTCTTTCAAGCAATCCCAAGTATTCTTAGGTGATTCACAAGTCATTATTCTTGAAAAAATAGTATTTGACACAATTGAATGGATACAAGAGAGAACCTTAAATTTTTTTGCCACTTCCTTGTTGTATTGCTTCATATGCGACTGCTATGGGATTGGGCCTTCATTCTAGTGACTCAACTCCTACCTCCACAACCTCCCATAGATCAAAGGCTATACATCTTCATCTTCAAGGCCTAGATGGCATAATTTTTTCCTATAAATACAAGTAGAGTAGCGACATTGAAACTAGTTGACGCCATAAATTTTCATGCAGATGTTTTTCTAATGGAAGATATAAGATGGTAAGGTTAAGTATTCTAAGAAAAATTTATTTCACAGGTCCCTTGAGAACAAGTGAAAAGCTTTGAGAATTGAGTGAAACGAAAGAGAAAAACAAGTGCCAATACTTTCAGAACAAGGATTGATTCAATATAGTTCTGACTTTTGATTCAAGACCAATGAACGTCAGGAGAGAGAAAAGCTAAAACTGCCCACTAAAACACTACATAAACGAAAACTATCAATGAACATAAAAACAAGGGGCACGATTTACAAGTGTCCGATCACCAATTACCCACGGGCCTATAGAGTAAAACACCTGGGCACCTCCAAACGTGTTGCATGTAACTGGCAATAAACTAAAACATAACATGAAGCATAAATCCAAGTCACGTGACTTTCTCTGTGACATTGTCTTCTTCACTTTCAGCTTTTGGATTGCATCAGACTTTTGTTTCAGAGTGAGTTCTAGCTTCATCAATAAGTTTACCTTTTTTTGCAAGTTTCATGATTTTGATACGGATCTTTCTTGAAAACATTTGAGATAACTTCTCTCATGTTTCTTGAGAAGTCTTTGTTGTGGCAATTAGGGGGACAACTGCCGTTGAAAGTGATGCAATAATGGCATGTAGTAAGAACTAGTCTTGCCTCTACCATAAGTTATAATTTGGATTTAAGGTAAGTGTATTATGTTGAAATTGAGATCACTTTGAAAACATTTTTGGTGCTAAACTCTTTTTGAAGTCTTTTTGTGGATGCTTACTTGATATGCTTTGTGTTTTCTGTCTAGATATGTTCGTGGTAGACAATTAGAAATGGTGTCAATTGACTTTTATGTAATCCCTCTTACTTCTATCATTTCATTATGCATTGCTTGCAACCTCAGCTTTATGGTGACTTGTGTTTCCTTCAGTTTTGCTTACCAAATACTCGTATGTTATATTCCTTTTCGTCACGAATTGCTTGCTATAATTAATAGTATATTTCATTCTACAACATTTCCTTGAGTAAATTACAGTTATCACGGTTGACATTAGGAATAAAATTGCTTTTGGAATTACCACTTCTATAAGAGTAGTTACCTTTGGTTTTATTGGTTGAAGAAGCATAATTGGTCGTGACAGAATATGAGTCCTCCTGTTTAAGTGTTGTTTCATAGTCTCTCAACTTCTCATGAAGCTCTTGAAAGCATGTGGCAAATTCACAAGCTTTAATGGTTCCGAAAGTTCTTTGAAGTTTGGCCCAAGACCTTTGAAAATGAAGATAATCAAACCTTCTATGACTTCCTTCTTGGGGTGACAAGGTTAAACGTTTTTTTCAGGGACGTGATTTTGGTACGGGTCTTGCTTGCAAACATGTGAGATAACTTCTACCATGTTTCTTGAGAAGACTTTGCCGTGGCGATAGAGGGACAATTGACTTCGAAAGTGATGCAATAATGGTCTTGTGGACAAGGGGTCTTGCCTATACCATACGTTATAATCTAGATTTAAAGTAGGTGTATTACTAGAGGTAATCATGGACAAGGGGTCTGGCCAATAATATAGCCTATAAGATCATGCCTCGCAAGAAGGGATTAAAACTAAATTTTCCATCATAAAGGTCAGTTTGAGAGGAAATTGAGCTATTGTGTTTATGGAAACGACAGCATCACCGGTGCCGAAAATGGCTTAAGGAAAAACTGTTTGCTGCTGTCATGATAACAACTAGGGGATCAAAATGCTAACTAAACGAGAATTGCTCCGATAGCATAAAAAACTGAAGGAATTGTATTGAATAGGGCTGTGATTCATTCATAACTGATCTACAAGTATTTATACAAGTGTAATGTTATATGGTTTGAGTTTGAATGATTTGATCAAAATCATATCAGGTCAATAGAGATTGATCTTTTATAGACTTAAACTTAAACTGAAATTTCTTTGTTCAGCTAACTTGGTCTATAGATTGTTGATTTGCAATTGATCTTTTCGTTTCATGTTAAATGATTTGCTGGTTTGAAGTTTACTTTCTATAAATGTTACTAACAATTAAAATATTAGTTGGTCGAATCTGACGTGGTCATTTTCTTGTGTGCACGTTCAACTATTATTAAATTTGGATTAAGCACATCTTTTACAGTACTAATATCTTGAGCGAAATTATTATGTATTCGGCAAAAGGACAACAAAAGAAAATCGTTGGCCGAGCTTGTGGGTGAAATGGAGGGCTGAAGAGGTCCAAGTCAAGATGTGGATGAGACGGTCCATAAAAGTGAGTGGGACTCACAGGGCAACGGCGGGCAAGATGACCCGACCCGTCACTTCGAAGTAAGCATTGCGTCATGCGTCAGTCATGGCATTGCCAAGCCATCGGGCAAAATAAAGAAGTTGGGAAGCCCACGTGAAAATCTTACAACTAGCTGCTAAGGATTTTGGAAGCGGTTCAATAAGTAAACAAATAAGGCCCCGGGAACGTATGGTCAACGTTTCTTTTCAACTTCCACATTTGAAATAATCCAACTTTCTCTTAACCAAGCATTGTCATACAAACCATATCTCTGTTGCTAGCTTTGTCTAAAGTTGGTTTAGTCTAAGCTGTTTCCAATTTGTTAAATTTGGTTGCTTTTGAGTATGTTATGGTCCTCAATTTCCGGATGTCTTGTTTTTTTCTTTCGAAAGGCCCACTTTCTGGATGTCTTAATTTAGTTCCTCAAAGCATCTGATCTGCATTTTAACAACCCATAATTTTTCGCTACAAGTGAATCAAAGGCAAAGTTCTCTATATATTTCCAGTCATGGGCATTCATATCTTTACTCTTTCAAGGACAAACAGCTGCGGGTCTGGGTTGCCCTCTCTCCATCTCGTGAATCCTGCCCATAGCATCATCCATCAAAAAAGGGTGAAGTTCTTTTGAGTCCCCCTTGGTTCCTCCAATATACCTGCCAGATTACACTGGACGAGCTGCTGTTTAGATCCTGGCAGCAGATGAAAGCGACTGCCACACAATTGGCACTGATGAACTTAGGCCCGGGCTGGCATTGCACTTCCTAGAAAGCCAGAAACATTGATAATAGTCTAAATGGGTCCTTGTCATCAAATATAAATAAGCAGAAATGAACAGAGGAAGTATATGGAGTCCCGCGTAATTATATCTTAATCACGCAAGAGGACGAAGAAAATAAAGTGAAGGGCCCCTCTTATGAAAAGATGAAAAGAAACAAAATCCAATGACCATGACCTCTTTGGCCAAAACAAAGACCTTTCACCACACTTACTCCCCTGCCACTCCTACCATGCGATCATTCAACTCAAGCAGTGTACATCACGATCTAAAATTGCTTATTCTAGTAGTATTAATTATATCCCTCTTCAATCTCTTCTAGTCTACTGAAGCATTCATTTAATTTGAAGCCTTTTCTCCCTCTCCCATTTGTTCGAATGTTCGTAAGCTTTGCCTTGTTATTATACTACATGAAGTAAGTTACAAGTTTGTTTTTGAGAGAGACATTGGAATTCAACTCATCCTTTCTCACCCTCTCTTTTTGCCTTCTTTTCCTGAATTTGACCGCACGGTGTGCGATCTTGAGTGATTTAAGGTAAGCTGAAGAGTGAATATTTTTAACTGAGATCAAGATTTGGCCCCAAGATCAATTTAACTTGGCCACATCAAAAGACATTGCGAGTGTTTCCCAGGTGTATAGACCAACAGTTGAATATTGTTAGACTAACCACATTCAATCTTAAATAGAATTGGCGGTGCTTTCTTTCCCTAGGATAATATACCTGGAAAAGCATGAGAGTAATCGGTACGTTAAACCTTTCTGTCAAATTTCCAAATCACGAAGGAAAACTTATTATTATATGATACTGTCGCTATTTGCTTTAGTTTAGTTCTTCAACTATGCGAATGCGACAATATTTCACCAGCCTCTTGACAGTCGATTCCATGCACAGTATTAGCTGCTGACCAAGCTACCTTGTGATTGTGGGGGCGTTTTAGATAATGGAAAACAACAGCAGAGCACTTCTGCATAGAGAAGAGAATATGTAAATTTCTGCAGAACCTGTGGAAACGGGTGATTTGGTAAGCCAATGAATGCCGCCTACTTTTTATCTTCCATTATAATTATACGCGAAAGAAGTAAGATCAACAGCCAAAAAAAATCAAAAAATCATTACTACATTGTTTGTAAGGCGCAGATGCTGCCCACATTCTTTTTACACACATTTCTGTTTTGCGCTTCTCTTCTATGTTCTTCAGCTAAAGAGATCATAACACTAAACAGTTCGATCATTGATGGAGAAGGAGAAAGTCTAATTTCACCAGGAAAAAAATTTGAACTAGGATTTTTTACTCCTAATGGAAGCTCTAACACCAGGAGATACGTGGGGATATGGTATTTTGGTTCAAATCAGCAAACAGTTGTATGGGTTGCCAATAGAGACAAACCACTTTTAGATGATAGCGGAGTCCTTGTTGTTTCGGAGGATGGCAACCTCAAGGTGCTGGATGGAAGTGGGAAATCTTTATGGTCAACGAATCTTCAAGCAGTGTCTTCTGGATATATAAAAGCCAAGTTAACAGATGCTGGGAACCTGGTGCTGAGCAATAAAGAAAAAGAAAGCAGCTCAGTAAGCATTATCTGGCAGAGTTTTGAAAATCCAACTGATACATTTCTTCCAGGCATGAAAATGGATGGAGACATGATACTAACTTCTTGGAAAAGTTATGATGATCCAGCTCCAGGGAATTTCACATTTCAAATAGACCAGGAAAGAGTTAACCAATTCATCATATGGAAAAGAACAACCAGGTATTGGAAAAGTGGTGTTTCGGGTAGATTCATTGGTCCGGATGGGATGCCCTCAGCCATGCCATCGGCAATTTCTTTCTTTTTGTCAAATTTTACCTCAGTTGTACTCCATAATGAGTCCATGCCTCATCTTACGTCATCATTATACAGTGATACAAGGTTGATTATCAGTTTCTCCGGTCAAATTCAGTATTTTAAGTGGGATTCTGAGAAGATCTGGGCATTGATTTGGGCAGAGCCCAGAGATAAATGCAGTGTCTACAATGCATGCGGAAATTTTGGTAGCTGCAATAGTAATAATGACTTGACGTGCAAGTGTTTGCCTGGCTTTGCACCTAGCTCCCCGGAAAATTGGAATAGCCAGGATTATTTTGACGGATGCACTCGAAAGTCAAGGATATGTGACAAGAATGCTGCGAGTGACACATTCTTGAGTTTGAAGATGATGGAAGTGGGGAATCCAGACTCTCAATATAATGCTAAGAGCGAGGTGGAATGCAAATTAGAGTGTCTTAACAACTGTCAGTGCCAGGCTTATTCGTATGAAGAACTTGATTTAGAGCGACAAAGTGAGAGCAGCATTGCTGCATGCTGGATATGGTTGGAAGATCTCAACAATATTCAGGAGGAGTATGAAGGTGGCCGTAACCTTAATGTCCGGTTAGCAGTTTCTGATGTAGGTATAACTCTTTCCCTTCTGAAAATTGCTTGATTTCAGGATTCTTGAATGAATTTTGCTTTATGACAGTCCCCTTTCTGACTCAGATGCCATCTATAGATTAGATATGGCAATATACACCCTATAGAATGAGAAACTTAGATAGGCCTCTCAGGCCATACCAAACTGAAGTTCTCAACCTTTTGAAACAACGTTTTCCATTTGATAATGTGAGTTCCTGCTTTAGGGAAACTTCTTGTCTTTCTGATTCGAGTACGCTGCTTGATTTCTCAGACTAATATGGCCTCAAAACTTCCATGACTACTGGTTAAATGGTAGTTGACTATTTGATGAACAGCATGGTGTCTGTCTATTGTGGTACTGTAGCGTAAAAAAAATGTAATCCCTGTGAAAATATGTTGGTAACTGTAGAAATCGCTCTGTTTGTATCAGAGAATTTTTAATGCGTCTATTATATGCTACCACGTGGACTTACAGGCTAGTTGTATGAGGTAGTCTTGTGTCCTATTTTGATTTTTAAATCGTTTTTCAATAAGAAATGGCAAAGAGCTCATGATCTGAATTTCAAGTCATTCTATATCTGCAGAATCAACAAGAAGAAGTTGTGAAACTTGTGGTACAAACCTGATTCCCTATCCACTTAGCACTGGGCCTAAATGTGGCGATGCCATGTACCTCAGTTTTCACTGCAGCGTCTCTTCAGGGGAAGTTACCTTTTATGCGCTCAGTGGCACCTTTAGAGTAACAAGCATAAATTCAGAAACACGAAAATTTATCATTCAAACCAATGACGCAAATGATTGTAAGGCTGGAAATTCAGGAGACAGTTCCTTTCAGTTCAAGCAGCCATCGCCCTTCCATGTTACGAGTAGGTGCAATGCGGATGAAGTAGAGGTAGGCTGGGATCCTCCTCTGGAACCAACTTGCTCTTCACTTGCAGATTGCAAAGATTGGCCAAATTCATCTTGTAATGTAACAAGTGATGGAAAGAAAAGGTGCCTCTGCAATGAAAGCTTTCGATGGGATAACTTAAGCCTGAATTGCACTGAAGGTAAGAATGATTTAATTAACTAACTAATTCAATGGACGCCATGCTTTGCCATACAGAAGTTTAGTTTGTTTTCTTGATAATGAATGAATTAAATCATTTATGCTTAGGGAAATGGTACTGCAAAGGTTCAATTCGATTAATTGCCAATCTGCATATTCTAATGTCCAGAGTCAACTTAGCACGGCAGTCTTTCATTAATATGTTTAGTAATAACGCTCAGACCAAAACTCTGAAGATTGATGCAAATAACTTTCATTTAGCTTTGGCATTAGTATCATCTAATATCATTTTCTAAACATGCTTGCCAGAAAAGCAGAGATAGAATTATATACATGTGACCTAGATTTATATATGAAAAATGGTCCTTAATTCTTTACTCTTGCAGACCGTGCTTACAGAAAAAAGAGATACAAGTCTTCCGCCAGAAAGATAGCTTTATCTCTGATCCTCGTATTAGCTTTTCTTAGCGGAGTTGTTCTAATCATTCTGTCAAGCACCATTGTTTATGTTTACTTGCAGAGGAGAAAACTGGCCGAGGGAGAAGGTAATTAGCAGCCTCTTGTTTTTTTTCTTTTTCCAGAAAATGAATCACAAAATCTAGGGCTATTCAGTTTGGTTGCAAGGTATAAGGTTTATCTTTGAATATAGGGATCTGGGGAAACATTCACAGAAATTCTGCACTGCACTTGTACGACAGTGAGAGACATGTCAAAGACTTGATTGATTCAGGACGGTTTAAAGAAGATGATACTGACGGTATAGAGGTGCCATTTTTTCAGTTAGAAAGTATACTAGCTGCTACAAATTACTTCTCTAACGCAAACAAGCTGGGGCAAGGTGGATTTGGGGCTGTTTACAAGGTAATAGCCCTTAATTTAGTGCTCTTTTAAATTCCTTAATTTTGTTTAGTTAAATATTGAATGGGACTCAACTACCAGGGAAAGTTTCCCGAAGGGAGAGAAATTGCTGTAAAGAGGCTCTCAAGCGGTTCAGGACAAGGTTTAGAGGAATTCAAAAATGAAGTTGTGCTGATTGCAAGACTTCAACATCGAAATCTTGTTAGACTTTTAGGCTATTGTGTTGCAGGAGATGAAAAGATGTTACTTTATGAATATATGCCTAATAAAAGCTTAGATTCCTTCATATTTGGTGAGTATTCACAACGATTTCTAATGTTTATTAGCATTATAAATTATCTTAACATATGATTCCATAGAAACTGAATAGTTACTAAAGATATGTTCTTGAATGGAAATGAGAACCTTACAAGATCGGAAGCTAAGCATTCTGTTGGACTGGGATATGCGGTACCGCATCATTTCGGGAATTGCTCGAGGCCTTCTATATCTCCACCAAGATTCAAGGTTGAGGATAATTCACAGAGATCTGAAAACGAGCAACATTCTTCTAGACGAGGAGATGAATCCCAAAATTTCTGACTTTGGCTTGGCAAGGATTTTTGGTGGCAAAGAAACTGCTGCAAACACAAATAGAGTAGTTGGAACTTAGTAAGTTATACTTGAATGATAGAATCATAAAGCCTGATTGATTATATTGGTAAAACAGTTTCTAATCTGTCAGTTCTGATGAGGCAGTGGCTACATGTCCCCTGAGTACGCACTAGACGGACTTTTCTCATTCAAATCAGATGTCTTTAGCTTTGGTGTTGTTGTAATTGAGATCATCACTGGAAAGAGGAACACAGGATTTTACCAGCCTGAACAGTCTTTGAGCCTTCTGGGCTATGTAAGTTATGTTCCATTTTTCTAACCGTTTAACGTACTAATCTTACTCACTACCTAATGCCAATTTGCATATTACGACTGTTCCTAGGCATGGCACTTGTGGAAAGCAGACAAGGCATTCGATTTGTTGGACCAGACACTGCGTGGAAGTTGCAATGCAAACGAACTTCTAAAGTGTCTAACTGTTGCACTCTTGTGCGTACAAGAAGACCCAAGCGATCGCCCCACCATGTCACAGGTAGTTTTCATGCTTGGCAGCGAAATTGCATCTCTTCCAGCTCCAAAACAACCAGCATTCGTAGTCAGGCGATGCCCTTCTAGCAGAGCTTCTTCATCTAGCAAACCAGAGACATTTTCCCATAATGAGCTAACCGTTACTCTGGAGCATGGTAGATAGTAAAAGTACAAGGCTCCAAAAACGTCATTTCTACAAGTATAGGAAGCAAATTTTATGTTTATCAATACTTGTTGTGTTTAATTTTGTTTGAGTATAACCTGCATTGGGCAGTTTCTGCTCAAGAATTTCCTATTTATTCAAGATTATCTTATTTTTAAGCTCCAAGCAAAATTTTTGCTGCCAGCCGAACATTCTATCCCTGATTGTCTCTCAAGCGACGTGCAAACCTATCGAATGCTACCTTAGCAATTGAGAGGAAAATTAAGATTATCGAGTTAGGGGCACCATGCCCCTGGCTAAAGTGTTGGATGGAGTGGTTCTTAATCCCAGATTTGAGCCCTTCTAGACTCTAGGCTTGGTACTTAAAATTTTCGAAGAGATCTTCTTCGTAACTAGACCATGCTCACTAAGAAACTTTCAAAAGCTAGCTGAGGCAAACTGAATTTGCAGCTCTATTTAATTTGATGGCTATCTCACTTCGAAAACAAAAGAACCAATTTCAATTCCCCATGCTCCAAATTCATTGTTATAAGCAAACCATCGGGCTATTTTTCTTTCTTTCTTTTAGGAGCTTACGATTATGGTGATATGTAGGCGCACAAGAACTTCTAGCTGAATTATTGCCCTCTGGAGTTTGGACATCTCTAGCGCCATATCTTGGGCTTCAACAAAAATTTTGTAATTGTCAGCTTGCTTTTGAATGTTAATGCCAAACGGACTTTGGCCTAATAGTACTTCTCTTTGCTGTGGCACTCCAGCCCACTGATCTTGCTGGTGGGTTTCCAATCCATCCCTCGGTGGGCCACCTCCCATTACATTATAGAATGACTTCAAAGCTTCGAAGTTAAATGTCAATTTATTAATTTAATTTCTATTAATAATATATATAAACTTATTTTAATTAGATATTTAACAAGTATGGATGACACGGATTTAGATAACAATTCAAAAAATTTATATAATGAAATGAATAATTTATTCCTTGATATACCCTCTTTAGATCCGTATAAATGTGAAATTTCTTGCTGGACTATGGTATTATAGACATAGTAGGACCCTCGAAAGTTATAAATAAAAAAAAATAATCAGATAGGAGATATTTTGAATAATTCTAAATTAACATTTTAGAATAGAATCTTGTTTTTAAGTTTTTTTTGTTTTTTCTCTTTTGATCAGTTCTTGCTAATGGAAAATTTTTGGATTTTCAATTCTAAAGAATTTGAATTTAAACTTTAAGAAAAGAATTAGTGAGAATTATCTGTTAAATATTTAGTTAATTTAATATATAACTGTGGGGGAAATAAAAATGGTCTGATCAGGCAAACGAGAAACTGCTGGGGGCTCAGGGTGAAAGGGGAAGAAATCAATGCCCGTTTGACAAAATTAATTAATGAGGTTGAATGCAAGCTAATAGCTATATTAATATCGTGCATCCTCGTGTTCATCAGAATTGTCAAAATGCCGACTGAGAAGCAATCAAAAAGGAAATTCATCAGGTGAACACCATGTGTTTGTCATTCGTGCACTAACTTTGTTTATTTGGTGTTGACGGACAGGTGTTAGCGGTTTAGCTTGTACGCGTTGTAATTAGTTCGCGCGGGTTGGAGGGATGATTCATGCTACTTTCCTAGTTTTTCCCCGCCGCTCTCACTGCCTTCTCTGAAAGGAAATTCATCAGGTATCGTGCTTTTGCTCAATTTGTTCACAAAAGTTGACTTTGGGTGTATACGTATTCCTATTCACACCACCATACTTCCTTATTTCGGATAGCTTTTGCATCGGATAGCTTTATTCTGCTCATAAACAAGTTCGGTTTCATGACTGACCGTTTTCCAATTCTTTTTACTTTTAATTAAATATTGAAATCTACTTTTAGACCTTCATGACTACTTCTTCAACACTGTATCCCAATAATTCAATTTGTACCTAGCTAAAATTTTAAGACCACCAGCTTTACGCAAACTGTAACTTAATGATAGTTTGGTTGTTTGTTGCAGTTTGTTTCGAAAAACCCATAAAAATCAATTCATCAAATAGTTCTTTAAAGAACAAATTAATGCAATACAGACATTTCTTCTCGGGAAAGAAAATATGAATCTGGAAAAGAAAATGAAGGTTCCTCGGAAGGAAAGTTTGGTTTGGATAACAAGGCATGAATGCATGAAGTTTCTCAGCGCAGCACCCACCACCACAAGCTACATATTTTATATTTCAAATATATAATCCATGGCATATATTTTTATAAAATTTCAACCTCAATTATTGATTTTCTGCCGAGGAAGATGAAGAGCAGTAAAATTATCACATGCATTCTTCATGTGACAAGGAGTTGTGTATTTCTCAATTGCAACCAACTTTCCCAGAAAAACCAAAAGACTTCTTATCATCCTCCTTTATGAATTGTCACCCATATTTTCCCAAAATCTTCTCAAAACACTCTCAAGAAGGAAGCCATTAAGCTTCGTTATTAAGTTCTTATCCGGAAATTGCTCATGAAACCCCCAAAAAGACTCCAATTTTGTCAGGGAAGGCACTGACTCCATGTTTTCCTTAGTATACTAGTTTTCCCATTTCAATTAATTGCGTCTGCATTCACCTTTATTTGAACAAAGTTTATTACAAACTGCAAACCAACCGTCCGGCCCAAGTGACAGAAAGTCAATCTGAAAAGCCAAGCAGAAAGCTTCGTAATTGACGATGTTACCCTCAGAGCTTTGACCTAAATGACAACAATTACCCTTCATAAAACTTCTTTATCCTGTCAAATCTTTTTTCAAGTCAAAAGCAGACAGAGGAAACATTAAAAAATCCAAAAAAAAAAAAAAAAACAAACAGAACAAAACGAAAGTACCCCTGACAACAACTTCTCCGAAACAGAGGCAGTTCCAGCTCTGCAAGAATCAAAGCCGACCAGCAAGAAAGTTTTGTGTTCCTTTGCTGTCATACGTTGAGAGAACATAACCCTCCTCTTTCCAAGAAAACCTCCTCATCTCTTCTCCCTTGTATATATATATTGCACGCTTAAAATACCCCAACGCATCTCAAATACAGAAATATATATTTTTTTGAAGAAATCAAAAATATCAATCCAAGGATCAATGGCAGGGTTTGGTAAAACAGCTTCTGATTTCGAGGATTTATTGCCAGCGATGGCGGAGAAGCTGGGTGGAGAAGGGTTAATAAGGGAGCTGTGTAATGGGTTCAGGCTGTTGATGGACAAGGAGAAGGAGGTCATCACTGTGGATAGCTTGAAGAGGAATGCGGCAATGCTGGGGTTGCAAGATTTGAGAGACGATGAGCTTGTGAGCATGGTCAGAGAAGGTGATCTGGATGGTGACGGGGCTCTCAATGAGATGGAGTTCTGCGTATTGATGTTCAGATTAAGCCCTGGATTGATGGAAGAGTCCCAGTTGTTGCTTGAGGGGATTCTCGAAGACGAGCTCAGAACTGCTGGCTTCTAGTAGGAGTTTATTTAGACCCCGCCCTTTTTTCTTATTGTTCTTTTTTTTTTTTCATTTTTCTCATAGGTGACAAAAAGGGCAATGGGCAAACACTAAATGGATTAGTATTTGTAAAGGAGTACATTTATCTCCTCATCTGTTGTCAAATAATACATTGTTTTGGCATATAGTAGCTTAATATTCTTTTCAACGGCCGGCTCCCATTTAATTTTCTCCTTTCTTTATTCTTTGATCTGATATGTAGGTATTTAATGGAACAACTCAAATCCGAATAAAAGAAACCAATATCATTTCGAACCAACTGTTAATAAGCCATATTTATTTGATGGTCCTGTTATCATTCTTTTCCAGGGGTGATGAACTTTAAGTGTTGAATTTGAAGCATTGGATCTTGTTTCTTGGAAAGATTCATTCTTTTAAAGTACCAGAGGTTTCTTTCCAATTTCTCAGATTGTCGAGTTTCAATACGTACAGCATTCAACATGCTTCTAGTGCCAATCGCCAGCATAGGTGAGTCAATATTCCCCCTTGCACTGCCTTTTGCCTAACATTGTTTCAAAAATATTAATAGTTGCGGTTGGATATAGTATTCCTAATTGCTATACAATATTTTGTTATATAATCAGCAGAAAGGTCTTTTTTTAAAAAAAAAAAATTGTTTTGTTATAAATACAGTTTGCTCCATTTCTAATGCATTAATTCAACCAGGAATCATCCAGACTATGTTCGGTCCGTGTCTACTGAACCAATCATAAGACAGAAATAATTAGTGGTGTATATAAAACTAAGAACAGATTGATCTACCAATATTTAATTTCTGGTTTTCTAATTACATGCCAGCCCTCCCCCTGCCAAAAAAACACTGGTAATAATAGTTATAATTAGCTGTTAGCACATGCCAAGTTCTGTACAACCACGATGTCATTATTTTACATGTGTATATAAACAGCTTCCTTCTTATTTGGATTTGGTCTCAACTCTCTATTGTAGACTATTGGCAAGGAGATCTAGATTGGTAAAACTTTGGAAAATGGTGGAAATAGCAACAGAGGCAGCCGCAGGTCGCTGCTGTTGCTGGGTTTTCTTTTTCTTTTGATTGTCAATGCCAACTTTGAACTGTAAGTATTAGCTTTGGTCAAAAAGGGTAGGTAGTTGTCCAAGCACAAGGTCAGGGGATGCCTAGTGTGAACTGTGAAGCCCAGTGGCATTAGGAGAAGTGTAGTGCGGTTGCTAATTAAGCAATTCTTCCGCCTCATCTATACAATATTTTATAGGATTATGAAAGCCATAGTTTAAGTCTTCATTCTCTCTTAAAACTCATCTTGGATGGCTGTATTATATGCTTGAAGTAAGATACCACCTTAACCAAGGGATGAATGGAGAAATTTTATAACCAAAGTTCATTATAGGTCTGCCGCTAAACTGAAACATCTCTAAATTGCACAGTTATTTAAACATACGGGAACGTTTATATGGAGTATAGAGAACAGAAAACAAAGCATGCATTTCAATAAAACATTGTCTTTTCACCTATAATAGAAAATGAGGTAAATAATTCTTTTTATGGAAAATAGGGTAAATAATTAAATATAAGTTGAAATTATAAGAGGTTGTATAATTCTCTTACGGTATGTTTAATTCACAGAATAAACAGAAATGAAATAAAATAGTTATTATGTGATAATAAAATAAAGTGAGAATAAAATAAAATAGTTCTTACGATGAATGGAATAAGGTAAAAATAATTATTATGACTTATTACAATATTTGGTTGGTAAAAGTAATTTTCAAAAAAGAAAGAATAGAAGATAAAAAGTTAAAAATAACTTTTATTATATATGTGATTATTTATTTTTATTTTATTTTATTTTTTGAATATTAATAATTTATAATTTATCTCAAATATTACTAATTGCTAATTTAAATATCAATATTTTCTTTTTAATTTAATCACTAATATTATAAAATATTATTATTTTATTTATAATTTCAATGTTATTATGGTTATTTATTTTTATTTTATTTTATTTTTTAAATATTAATAATTTATAATTTATTTAAAATATTAATAATTGATTATTTAAATAATAATATTTCCTTATAATTTAAATGTTATTATTTATTTTTATTTTATTTTTAAATATTAATAATTTATAATTTATTTAAAATATTAATAAAGGGTCATTTAAATATTAATATTTTATTTATAATTTAATTATTAATATTATACTAATATTAATATTTTATTTACAAATATTAATATGGGTAAAGTTGTAAGTTCCTAAACTTATGAGGGCTAATTTAGGTTTAAGTCAATGTGTGACCCTCTTACCGCAATCTTTCCTTTCCAGATCCCTTACCTAAGAAAGATGAGAATCTAGAACATAACATGTTATTGGAGAGCAAATTAAATAGAATAAAGAGAATATGAAGAATTTCATGGAAAGAATCATGTAAATGATGAGATGTAATGCAATAAGTTAGAAATTCTACAATAGGAGCCGATGAGGAAGAGGATGACAATGACACATGGCAAACTTGATGACATGGTAGGGACGGCTCAATAAGTTTAAAGGTCAAAAATGAAATATTCAAATGAGGTCTTTTTTATTGAAATTAAAAAAATTATTAAAAAATAATAGTTCCTCCATCTTAGTTTTTACTACAGCAAGAATTCTTCTTAATACTTTTTTCCAATGTTCTTCATCTCTTTTTATTGGTTCTTGAACACTTTTATCAATTGTTTTATATTTCAATAATCTCATTTCTAAATCAATTCAAAAACTCATATTAGTAATATGCTCATTACTCATTGCATGACTTTTAAGCTTAGCACTAAGGTTTCTCCAATCTTTGATGCCAACATTAGGTAGTTTACTTGTACTAGAATCCAAATTAAACAATTTACAATAAAAAACAAAATACTTTATCTAAGTCTTTTGAATAAACTGATCATGTTTTTTCACGCGTCTTCTCATTTGCCAACTTTTGAATATAGTATGTAGTAGAAAAATGTATTGAAAATTCATCTTTAGGAAAATATAAATCATTAATTTTAATTAGAACTTTTTCTACTAATAAATCTCTTAAATTTGTATCAATATTTGTCCATGGACTTGGATCATGAATATTTTTAGGAATGCAATCAATTAAATTAATAAGTTGATCTTCTTCGTCATACTTTTTATGATCATTTTGAATCTTTTCATGATTTTTATGATCATTTTGAATCTCTTCATTAACTTCTTATTCTAATATTTTATCATCATTTAACCTTTTAAGATTATTAGCTTGTTTGTTTAAAGGACATTCATTAATAATTTTTGATTTGTTATTTTTATTACTTGTAAAAAATTTATCAAGTGCTCTTTTTTGAGATTGTATTAAACTTTAAATTCTTCTCTTTTTTTTAAGCTTTGAATAACTAAATTCATATTTTCAATTTCACATAGTCAAATATTTATTATGAGGTACAAAAATATTTAGATATTATAATTTTTAAATACTTTTTAAATGGCTAATATAAAATCAACAATCAAAATTTCTAATTTAAATAAATCAACTATCACATAAAATAAAGATAATATAACGATATAATATAAACTCTAAATTAAAGAAAAAAAGTTTGTAAAGATTAGAACAACAGTATCTAATTGTTGAATGCTTATTGTAAACTGTAAATTAGGTTCACAACTTTATGAAGATAATAACATAATAAACTTTTTATGTATTTTTTGAAAGAAAATTGAAGCTAAAGGAAGAAAGAGCAAATGAAAAAAGAAGAATTCAAAAGTAAATATTATACATAAAAAAATAATAAGTTTATATATAAGAAAAATTATAGCTATTAGAAATCATTAAATACGTTGATTGAGAAATAGGAGAAATAAGTGAGAAAAAATAGCTATTAGAAATGATTAAATATATATGACCGTTAGTTGATTGGAAATAAGATAATATAGTTTAGAATTAATAGTATTCTAGAAATTAGAAAGCAATAGAAAATTGAGATTTATTAAACACATAATTAAGGAAGCGAGAGAATAAGTAATTTTATTAATTATTTTTTATTTTACATTTTTTAAAATTTTTATATTCTAATATAATTAATTATATTATAATTATTATAAAATTATGAGATCTCTCCCAATTTAGTGCCTCTCCAAATTGGGGGCCTAATGTCCTTTTTTGGGTTGCTTCACCCAAGGGCCGACCCTGCTTGGATTACAAATATTTTTAGGAAAGCAATCATTTAAATTAATAAGTTGATCCTATTCATCATGATTTTTATGGTCATTTTGAATCTCTTCATGATTACTATGATCAGTTTGAATCTCTTCATTAACTTCTTGTTCTAGTATTTCATTATCATCTAACTCTCTAAGATTATTAACTTGTTCGTTTAAGGGTCATTCATTAATAATTTCTAGGTTATTATTTTATTTCTTGAAAAAAATTTATCAGCTGCTCCTTTTTGAGATTGTTCTAGCTTTTTGATTTGACATATTCAAATATTTATTATGAGATTCAAAAATATTTAACTATTATAATTATCTTATATTTTTTAAATAGCTAATATAAAATCAACAATCAAATTTCTAATTCAAATAAATCAACTATCACATAAAATAAAGATAATATAATAATATAATATAAACTCTAAATTAAAGTAAAAAAGTTTGTAAAGATTAGAACAATAGTACCTAATTGTTGAATGATTATTGCAAACTGCAAATTAGACTTATGGTTTTATAAAGATAATAAACAAATAGACTTCTTGTGTATTCTTTGGAGAAAAATTGAAGTTAAAGAAAGAAAGAGCAAATGAGAAAAGAAGAATTCAAAAGTATATATTATAAATTTAAAAAATAGCTTTAAAAAATACATTAAAAAATAATTAGTTTTATATATAAAAAATAGCTATTGAAAATCATTAAATATGTTGATTGGAAATAGGAGAAATAAGTGTGAAAAAAAAACTGTTGGAGATGATTAAATACATATGATCCTTAGTTGATTGGAAATAAGAGAATATAATTGAGAATAAATAGCATTCTAGAAATTATAAAGTGATAGAAAATTGAAATTTATTATACTCATAATTAAGGAAGTGAGAGAATAAGTAATTTTATTAATTATTTTTTATTTTTATATTTTAATATATTTTTAATATAATTAATTATATTATAATTATTATAAAATTATACCGCCTCTCCAAATTTGAGGTTTCTTCGGTCTAAGTCCTTGCTTGGGTGACTTCACTCAAGGGCTAGCCTTGTGACATGGGTATCCATATTTGCATTGGATCTTCAACTCCTTTTCTTTATTTTGATACACTTACATTTGAAGATTTTCGTGTGCTATTTGAATATTTTATTAAGATTTGGATTTTTCTAACTTTAGGTTTTAAATATTGGATACTTTGTGTGCTAGTAGGATTGTAATAAATGGACCAATTTCAATTTTGATCATTTATTTTGCTTAAGACTAATTATCTGTTTAGTTGTGATTTATTCGATGTATTGTTAAAATTTAACATTATTGTTGATGGATTGTTATAAAACTAGTCTATAAAGTTATAATTATAGCATATTATAAAGAAAATCTTGATAGTAAAATACAACATTTTCGATGAACTTTTGATGTATTTTTGATATTTAATAATACCCAAAATATTCAATTCATTTTTGACAAAATCTTTTTCAATGCCAACAAAAACTTTCGTGGATAAAGATAACAAAATTTTTCATTGGTAATGATTTGACCATTATCTATTAAATTTTTCATTTTTTGACAGAATGCATTACTGAAACTTTTTTTAAAAAAAAATTAGTTTTTTGTAAGAACTTTTCAAAATTTTTATTTATCTTGATTTTTACTTTTAAAAGATAGATAAATTGAAAAAAAATTAAGTCAAACATACACTTAAATCAGAAATGAAAAAAATATAAATAACCTGAATATCAAATTGAAATGATTGGAACCCAAAATCACTCAAAGTAAAAAATAATCTGAATTTTTTTCTATTCGAAATGACCCGACTCAATATATGCAATTGTAACCTTCACCTATCGTTTATCAGTTTGAGGCCTCTCGGTTAATAAAAGAAAAAGAAAAATAGTTCAAGACCTAGTGAGAAGCCCAGTGCATCCGCGTTGGGCTTCTAATATATATTGCATTTGCCCAAACCAAGCGCTAATCGTTAAGCCGTTGTAAAGCTTCTGGAGGCGCGGCTGGAGGGAGTCATGAAGAAAACAATCTGAGCCTCATAAATGTGCTCATTAGGAAAAGAAAAAAATAGAATGTGCTCATTCACAAACGGGACTCTTGATTGGTTTTCTGCGAGATTTGGAATGTCAGATCAAATGATGTTCGCATGGAAATCCAATCAAGGATGGACAGATATTATTCGTATGCTCCTTTCAACTTAATTATTGCCAATAGCTATCATCTGTTCTCAAACAGAATGCGTCGCAACAGCACTTTTTTGTCAGGCTATGCCTCCTTAATCATGAAGTTTGCCTGCCATTCGTCTTCACTAACATTTGCTTAATTACTCGGCTTCTATAAAATTCACACGATTGAGGCGATCGACAATGCATATAACTATTACCTTGCCTCTAATTTCTCCAAATATGCAATATACGTATCTTCTGTGGATAATATTGTCTGAACAGTAAGGGAAAAGAGATGGTTGTGAGACACATGACTTTTGTAAAGACAATGCATCAAATTAAAATTCCTGGTCTCTGAGCAGGGGACAAAAGGGCACTAAACATAATGATGCCTTCCCCTTTATTTCTCCTGATGCGGATCAAAATCAAGCAGTCATGATGCTTGATCACCTCTCTTTCTAGATTTGTTTTACATCCATGTATATGGACCCATTTCCTCAAAAACCCAGACCTTCAATTTTCCACAGAACTTCTCCTCTTTGGCCCTCTGGCTCTGGGGCGTTGCGCATTTCCATTTGCTTCTTTTTTTCTTTTTTCTTTTTTGTCCCCTTGATAACAAGGAAAATATATGTACAATGTTTTGAATTTTAAAATCTCCATCCAAATTGATCACTATCATTTTTTAAATTCTAATTTGTGAGTGTGCTCACCCATATTTACACATTTTAGATCGCCATCTAGACAATGAAATGAAACATACATACAAGTATGCTCCTCATAATTATCTTCCTACTATTTCTATTGGAAGCTTGGGTCATCCATAAATCTCCATTAACGCAAAGACCGTTGTTATAAGCTGTGAGGTTACGTTTACATTCTCAACTCCTCTATTAATGTGCTCCCCACCTTTGCTGGACTCTTTGCCTCTCCCATATCTATCTATGGTTGTGGAAAATAACATGCAAAAAGGCACAAAAATCGGGTAGGTATTGTACCTGTCTCTTCCTCATGTCTACGATTATCTTCTAAAAGTTAGTGACATAGGTCAAGCTGTTGCTGGATAGCTACAAGGTCCTATATGCTGGCCAAATTGCTTGCATGAAAAGACAGTGAGAAAGGTACGTCTCGAGCTATTATGCTTTTGGATCGTCCATGAAGTTCTTTGTCCAAATCACTAACAGTTCTTAAGGAATTTTCGAGTTGGAATATAAAAGTTGCCAGAATGACACTGTTATCAGAAGAATTTCAGCTGAGCATAATTAGCTTTAGCACTTATCCTCGGATAGGGTTAATTTCTGGTTTTCTTATTAAAAACGATAAAGTAAGTCAATGATCGACCTCTAGATACTTTTCTTGATGTATCTTGTCATACCATATGAAATTTGGATAAGTGTTATCCCTACCCAACATCCTAGCAGCTTACTGGAATCTTGTTTCTCTAAATATATATGTAACATTTTATGACCTCCCACAATATACCTTTTGATAATTTCCCCCAGTCTCCTCTTGCAGGAATGATCGGGAGACCCTCGCAATCAAAAGTTCAACTTTGCATCAATTTTTATTTTTTATGTATCTTACATTTTTTTATTTTTTATGACCTACCCAAACGCATATTTAATTTTTTTTATTTAAATATATTTTTATGTATATTACATAGTTATATGTTTGAATAATAACAAATGTTTAATGAAATGCTCACATAATACTTAACTTAGCTTTAATTTGATTTAATATAACTTTTTAAATATGAATGAAATGGGATCAAAATCGTTTTAACCATTTTTATCAGTATAGGGTAAATGTAAATTTAAAAAAAAAAATCGAAGAATATAATTTAACCAAATTTGATAGGATCATTTACTTTCTATATAAGTCGGGCAGCATGAATGGATCACCCATCCAACCAATATTGGTTCATCCGGTTCTAATAATTATTGCTACAACATAAATGGTACCATTAATTTGTAGAAACATTATAAATTTCTAATAAATGCCTAAGCGATAAAGTAAAGTGACATTGTAAAACAGTTCTCCATATTAGAAAGAGTTTGGTTAGCTTGAACAACAATATATATATTTGTTTATTTCGTACTTGTAGATATTCCATCCAAACGCTCTGATATTAGCAAGCTGCTAGCTGTAACTTACGAATATAAACTGATATTATTTACCTAGGCTAAACACATTGTGTGGTTTGGAACGATAGTGTAATATTAATTTCCACCTGTTACCGGTTTCATGAGCTAGCCAATAACGAATTTTGTAAATTCAAAAGCTTGGTTTCTGATAAAATGCAATTGCAACCCACTTTTTCCCATGGCTCTTGTGTGTGCTTTATTGCAAAGCCTTCGTAGCTTATCGATTAGCTTTTGAGAGACAGTAGCCAAATTCAACCACACATTCCGAACTATCACCATGACGGGTAATCTCCTTGGTAGTCCTCAATGACCGGCATGCATGTGCATATAAGTTACCTGGATTCGTCTTTAAAGTGAAATTATCGATTACAATGGAAAAAATACACGAATGGTGGCCTAATAATGCTGTTGCAGTTGACAGACAAGAGTTTAGTAACAGTTGGAAGATATAGACAGGTACCCAACACCTACAATAGAACATATCGAGGAGTAAAGATACATTGGACCCTAGAGAGGCTCTCAATTTTCAGCATAGGTTAAAAGATCACTGTCCAACTAAAGTAAAAGGAAGGAAAAATTGAGGCAACTGACAGAGTCATTTATTATATCCCGATAAGAAAAGAAAGTTCAGGACGAGGAAGTCAAGGATATCATCAATCCACATGGCAAGCTTTGCCATATGGATAACACATGCCCCAAATGTTAAAGCAAACCGGAGCATTGCTTTCTCGAAGAGATTGATCCGCCACCATCTCTTTAGATGGTGGAGTTACCAGATTGTGTTGTTAAAGCGTAACAGTGACTTAGACTTCACTTCGTATCAGTATCAATAATAATCCAACAAAAAATTGCAGATTCAATTCCGGTTCATTCATGGATTGCCTTTGTCTGGAAAGTTGGTACAAAATTTGTATTTAGTGTTGGTGTAAATGAAGTGTAAAGTTGACTTCAAGTCGTGTATTTAAATAGACATTATTTTTAAGATTTATTTCATTCTCATTATTTCATATATAAAAAGAAATTATACAAATAGCCTTAAAAATATAATGAAACTAATGTTTAAATTGATATTATACTTAACAAAAGTAAATTATTAAATATATTTGAAAGTTTGTAAAGTTATTTGGATTTATAACCTACTTTCTGTAGCAAGTAAATTATAAAGAATTTGAGTTTTTTTAATAATAGATAATAACTCTCGTGTTTATATTTATTTTCAGAAGATAACACTTTTCTTACTCTTGATTTTTTGCTCTTATTTTATCTGCTTTTGGTGTTTCTAAATGGTTGGTAGCAAATCTCTTACAAATGTGACACAACCTTTCATCAAGACACATCTTTATCTTATAAATACCTTTACATTTTATAAGGCACAATCTTTAAATAAAAGTATTGTGTCTATAATCACTTTATGAAAGAACAACAATTTATTTTATAAGATATAATTTTTGAGTTACAATATGAAAAGATTATTTTTCATATCTAAACTTTTAAGTTGTGGTGTTTTTCAATTGTCTCATAACTTTTGAATTTAGAGATATTTTTTTAACATGTCACTTTACCAAGAGATATAATTATTTAAATAAAAAATCACTTATAATTCAATAAGTACTCAATGTCACACTATGTGATATAAACTTTGAATTAAAATAATTTTCTTTTGAAGAGATAATTTTTTATTTTGAAATACGTCAACACATAGTAGTTTGGGTGAGACAATTTTAACGTGTTTCAATGATCAACTTTTAGCATACGTGTGTGTAATTAGAAGAGGAGGGATGGGGGGCTAATAGGGGCCCTCGTGTGATGGTTCGTAGATCTGTGACTAGTTCAACCCGCATGGATTGTCAAGCCAGTCCACATGTAGGGTTCCATTAGCTGTCGTCTCGACAGCCAAGCAAAGTATTATAGAGCAATTAGAATAATTTTCAAAAATAAAATCTTCTTTATTGATTATTTGCTCATCAATGAGGCATAGTTTTAGGATTTTGTTTTTCTTGTACTTCAAGGAAGTCTAGGTTAGATACTTTCATATTTACTTTTACTTGTGTGCCAAGTTTAGGTTAAGTAAGCTATTATAAATAGTACCCTTAAGAGTCATTGTAAGACCAATTTGCTGAATCAAGCAATCTACTTTGTGTTTAAATCTTAGGTACTTTATTTTTTTTTCAGTGGAGTAATAATACTTATTTATTTTTCTTAATCTCTTTGTTCATATTTGTTTATTTTATGTTTTCATGTCTTTCATAAAAAAATCCCATTTAAGCTTGCTTAATCTTACAAATACAAGATTAAACTTGGTTAAAGTTTCAAATCGGTGACACCCTGCCTCTCCCAAAATTTCAAAAATTTATTTTTTTGTTTTATTTTAAAATTTTTCCTTTATTTTTTAAAAATTTTATAAGTTCATCCTCTCAAATATTAAATTTTGTATTTTCACCTTTTCAAATTTAAAATCTTGATGCGTGTAATCATACATGTCCTCTTTCACAAGCCCCGTGCGTTCGCACTGCGCAAGTAGATTGAGGTGAAAATGCATGCACCCGTATCCCAGCGGTTTAATTTTTAACTAAAACTAATACTATAAGTCCTCCCCACTGGCGTTACAGTGAATCAGGTTAAACAGACATTGATAATCTTATTATAATTAAAATCGTATCACTGCTAATCGACGAAGGGTCCAAGAAGATGTTTCGATAAATATATATCATCTCTATTGTACATTAATAGGCTAAAGAAGGAATAGATACTACAAAAGCTGCAATCCTTGGAGGAATTATCACAGTATAAAATATTTGCTGATACGTTTATGGGCATGGATCGAGTGCAGTGATCTGGATATGATTGATGTCGTTTCTTTGGTCATGCATGATTCTTTTTTTTTTTTTGAAAGATGGAATTTTTTTGATCCAGCCATTCAACCTGCCACTTCAAGTGTTAAGTCTTTCATTGACTGAAGACTCTTGATGGCATAACAGTTGTCTTAACTGAGTGAAGACTGTACATTTGCAGCCTGTAAAAGCTGCCCACAAAGGGGTTGGCAGCACAACTCCATGAACAATAAGAAACCTAAACGAAAAGTCATCCTCATTCCTACGTACATCAAGGAAATTTCCAAGTGACTGGTCAAAACAAAAATATTGAACCAGACTCAAGTTCTTCAGCTTACCAGTTGACACAAGGCAGAGGAGGTTGGTCATGAATAATTTAAATGAAGCTTCGTGGAAAGCCCCTGATTTTCACAAACGAATCAAATTTTAATTCGGCCATTATAGTCACATCACTTTCCAAGCTATCAGCTGATGTGGGCAGAAAAAGTGTTTTGACCGGATTCCCAATGGCTTAAAAAGCTGTTTAGCCAAAACAAGGCGTATATAATTTCTTTGGCCATATATTTTGAAGCATCCAAGCAAAGTGCATGGCCTTTTGTTTAATTGTTTTTCTCGGTAAAAATGATTTCTAAGCTGTAACACTTTCTTCGGGCTTGTAATCAATAATCTGAGGCTAGCTGAAAAATGCCACTTTATTAATGTCAAGGTTTAAGAATGCCAGCCCGTGACCATGCATCAGTTTACACATGTAACCTATTAAGTGCTTTAGAAAATTCTGTTTTCTGTCTTAAAAAGTACTTGTAGAATCATACCCAGAAAATTATCCATATATTTGCATTGTTGCCTTAACTTCAAGTGCGCAAGATTTTTTGTTCCAAAAAGAATTATAAGTATTATTGGTAACGAAAAGCAGCAACTGCTGGAGCTAATTAATATGGATAATGGTCTGCTTAGTTACTAGTAATTCTTTGCTAGAAAGATTAGAAAACTGTAAGAGTAATAAACCCAAAGAAGGGACAGAGGGGGCCAATGACCTGATATGAACATTCCCCGTAAAAATGTAGATACAATCTCAGTACCTCAGCAAGCACAAGGCAAACGCCGCCTCGGTGGGGGGCACTTTCACCAACGTATTTCTCCTGTTCAAGCAACTCTCTTTTCTCTTGGGTTGACTATTGACAAACATAGGCAGATAGGCTACTGGGACAACCAACGGATTCGGAACACGTGGATGTGAAAGCGACTGTGACAGAGGCGGGGGCAGACAGCCGGAGACGAGGGCGCTATGGGACCACAACTCTTGCTTTTCAGTGCTACTCTCTGATCTGATCGATCCATACATGTTTTCCTCTGATAATGACTCTAAATCATGAGCATTATTCCCATCGCTCCATTGCTACTGCTTGCTTTCTTAAGCTTTTAGATCTAAATGAATAAAAAAAACTTTAATAGAATTTAAAAAATATTATTAAACCTTATATATAATAAATTTATACTAATCTCCAATTAACCATCATAAGAATTTAGTTATAAAAACAAAGATGATATATTATTTTACAACAAAAATAACACCAATATGTCCGTATTCAGTGTATTAAAATTTTATTTTTTATCCAAATCCTTAATCTGTGAGATTGTAATATTGTTATAGACAAGATAGGTGATCTAGTCTTACATTTTACATAATGAACACTTAATCTCACTTGTTATAAAATCTAAGTTTTTTATGTAAACTTACATTTTTAAACCCGCATACAACATTAGAATCTAGCTTACTTTAATAGATCATATTATGTAATATAATTGTCTATTTATCAAGTATAACTTGACTTTATTTTGATAAAATACAAAAATAAATAAAGTAAATGCACACTTTAATTAATTTTACTAGAAATCTAACAAATATGGTGTTATTGTTGTGGAATATGGCAGTATTGTGTTCCCACCAGCATTAATCAATCTCTCCACTAAACTTGTTTTCACCGTGTTTTAGTAGGTTAATTTGTCCACTCTTTTATGAAAAAAGAAAAATAATAATAATTGGTGAATGGGGATGATTTTCTTCTTTTGTTCCTTACTATCAAGATATACATACATACATACATACATACATATATATATATCATCCATTTCAATTGTATTTTCTTCAAATATGTCATCAAAACAAACATTAGGGTGGAGTATTAACAACCTTGAGCTGAAAAGTATTTAGTACATAATTCGTTTCCATGGATGATTGAAGTTTTCCTTCAATCATTATATAAGCTCATATATATTAGTAACAAAACATAAAAAAATGGTTAAGAAAGAAGCGTGCAAGCAATTCCATAGTCTTTGAACTGTACTGAACAGTACAAAATTGAAAATTTGATTCCTGCCTCACAAACCCTATCACCTATATATATATATATATATATGTATGTATGTTTGTATGTATAGGCATCTAGTAATGTGACCTTACTTCCCACATCAGTTGATGAAATCATGATCTCCATATCTTTGATTTCTCTAAGTACGCAATCCCCCAATTAAAGTAAAAATGGATAGGAACAGTTCATATGAAAGAATATGAGCATTAGCTTTTTTCTCTGAAAAGGAATATGACCATTACCTGTACATGATTGAGTGAGAATGCAAATTGGACGGCGGCTGTTTAATTAAGATCATCATCATCAATCATCACCCTAAAGAAATCTTTCCTTCAAAATAAAAGAAAAATGAAAAAAAAAATCCTGCTTTCATACGCCTTATAGCCTCATAATCAGCCAGCCAGTTAGGCAGCAAGCAACTCCATCACACATGCTTCAACACCAGGCTGTGCATCTTGAGCTTTACGCCACAGCCCTTTCTTTTTTGCTTTGTTTGTTTTTTACTTTCTTTTGTCAATTCTCAATTGTTTGCTAAAATGCAACTCTACATTGACCTAAACTTGCCATCAGCATCAAGTTAAGATACGCATTATCGAGGATTATATAGCAAACGCAAATTCAATTACACTTTGTTTCAAAATTCAATTTCAAATAGGTTCCATAGTTATTAGATTAATAATGTATTTATTAAATGAAACCGATTTATCCCAAGAGAGTAGATTCATAATTAGAATATGAACATCCATCTTGAAAATTTTGAATTCAAATTTTGATAGTAACAAGATTCACATTTGTGAAGTAAAAAAGAGTAAACGGTATAATTATTTAATTAATAGTTTATTGTGTTGTTCAAGTTTTGATTATCTTTCAAGGGGTATAATAAATCCTTTCACATACTTAATATTCAAGTGTCTTCGTGGAGGGATTCACGTAAGATTACTTGAAGCGGAAGCTGGAAGGCGCTGCCGGTTTTTTCAACAACACCCGTAGTACATGCACGCATGTACCCGGTTTACTTTGCCCACTACCCAAATTTCGTACTTGAAACAACGAGTTTACCGAAGATTGCCCGTCCTATCACCTCCTTTTACGGTTTCCCATAATTGAAAGGAGAACCCTTCCATTCCGTTTCCCGGTATCCCTGGGCACATAATTGAGTAATAATACAAGATTAGCTTTCCCACCCCTATAATATTCCTTGGAATCGTGGAAAAGTCAAATTTGATTTTTTTAATTATAAAAAAATAACTACTATTCATTTACGATTTTGCCCCTCCCTTTTTTTGATTAAGTGCATTCCCGTTCGATTCGAACTTTTTGCTTGCATAAGTGGGTTACACCCATCTTCTTTTTGCCCTATATATATCTCCTCCGTTTCACTTCATTTGCTACACAAAATTAGAATTTCAATATTGGTATTATTGTTCTTCATCATTCCCCTTCGGAAGTCTTACCAATATTACTATTACTTTCTTCTCTGTCAAAGCCATGCCAGAAGCTCCCAAAATCTTAACCGAACATGCGGATTGCATTGATGGGGTCGGTGGCATCATCGTGGAAAATAATAACAAGGCATTGAAATTCATTGAAGATGTTACTAGAGATGCTGATGAAGTGCAAAACCGAGTTCTATCTGAAATTCTCTCTCGTAGCGCCAATGCCGAGTACTTGCAAAGAAATGGCCTCAATGGCTGTACAGATAGAGAAACATTCAAGAAGGTGATACCTGTTATCTCTTACGAAGATTTAAAGCCAGATATTGAGCGAATTGCCAACGGTGATACCTCACCAATTCTCTGCTCCCAACCCATATCAGAGTTCTTGACAAGGTGAGTCCATGATGTATGTGTGTGTGTGTGTGTGTAAGGAGATTGTTTTTCTTCAAATTATATATGTTTTTTGGAGATGATCATGTTGCATGGGATTGTTTATTGTGTAGCTCTGGTACATCTGCTGGAGAGAGGAAGTTGATGCCGACGATAGAAGAGGAGCTGGACAGGAGATCGCTGCTTTATAGCCTGCTGATGCCTGTGATGAACCAATTTGTTCCAGGTTTGGACAAAGGGAAGGGGATGTACTTTTTGTTTATAAAATCAGAAGCTAAGACCCCGGGAGGACTCGTGGCTCGTCCTGTCTTAACCAGCTACTACAAAAGCTCACATTTTAAGGACAGGCCATATGATCCCTATACCAACTATACAAGCCCAAATGAAACCATTCTCTGCCTAAATTCTTACCAGAGCATGTACGCTCAGTTGCTCTGTGGCCTTTGTCAAAACAAAGAAGTTCTTCGCGTTGGTGCAGTTTTTGCTTCAGGTTTCATTCGAGCAATCCAGTTCCTTGAAAAACATTGGAGTCTTCTTTGTAGAGATATTCGGTCAGGAAATATACACTCTAAAATCACTGATGCATCTGTAAGAGAAGCTGTCTTGAAAATCCTCAAACCAAACTCCAAGCTTGCTGATTTTATTGAGGCAGAATGTAGCAAAGGGTCATGGAAAGGGATCATAACTAGGCTCTGGCCAAACACTAAATATATAGATGTTATCGTTACTGGAACCATGTCTCAGTACATTCCTACACTAGATTATTATAGCAATGGCCTCCCGCTTGTGTGCACCATGTATGCTTCTTCCGAGTGTTATTTCGGAATCAATCTCAACCCTTTATGCAAGCCTAGTGAGGTATCCTACACCCTTATTCCCACCATGGCTTATTTTGAGTTCTTGCCAGTGAACGGGCAAAAAGGGTTAACTGGATCCAACTCTGAACCCGCATCTCTGAATGACAAAGAAAAACAAGAATTGGTCGATCTTGTCAGTGTCAAACTGGGACAAGACTATGAGCTTGTTGTCACTACATATGCAGGTAAAGAAAATCAAACAGAAATTCTAGTAGCTAGTACTCTATTCTCACCAATCTGGTTATTTGATGCATCTCTCAAATGATGATCCGCCACCATTCTAGCATCGAAAACATTTTGATTAAAATGCATTATTTTTTTATTTATTTTTTCCTTCCTGAGACGGAAATCCTTTCTGTTGCAGGTCTTTATCGATATCGAGTTGGGGACATTCTTCGTGTAGCTGGATTCAAGAACAACGCCCCACAATTCAACTTTATATGCAGGAAAAATGTTGTTCTTAGCATTGATTCTGATAAAACCGATGAAGTGGAGCTGCACAATGCAGTGAAAAACGCAGCAAACCAACTTTTGCCATTTGATGCATCTCTAATAGAATACACCAGTTATGCAGACACATCAGCAATCCCTGGCCACTATGTGCTGTACTGGGAAATCAGTGTTAATGATGCCACTTTAATTCCCGCATCAGTTTTTGAGGATTGCTGCTTCACAGTTGAAGAATCACTCAACAGCGTGTACCGCCAAGGGCGAGTTTGGGACAAGTCCATTGGCCCTCTGGAGATAAAGATAGTGGAGAATGGGACATTTGACAAGCTGATGGACTTTGCTCTTAGCCAGGGTGCATCCATAAACCAGTACAAGACACCAAGGTGCGTCAAATATGTTCCTATTATCGAGCTTCTGAATTCAAGGGTCATTTCAAGTTACTTCAGTCCAAAATGTCCTAGATGGACTCCCGGCCACAAGCAATGGTGCAGTCAAAATTGAACAAAGTTCAAGCAGTGAGAAAGTGACAGGAGCTTTTATGTTGCAAGTTTCAGGGGCACTTCAGCCCGGAGGAGATGGAACAACTTTCCTGTGTTGAAAATGGGAGAGACCGTTTTCACTTCAAATTTAATGTGACTGGGTTGAACTTTTACAGTTTCACGTCTTCTTTCATGGAAATCTGGTTCTTTGTCTAATTTTTGTAGTACTCGTTTTTCTTTTGTTTTTTTCCTCCATCGATGTCTTCAAACATGGGCTGTTCTGCAGATGAGTTGGCAAAAGAAAATTAAGACGGTTGTCGCACAGTTTAACGCAGCAAGTCTTTCTATTTTGAGGTTAGAAAAGCAAGAGAAACTTCAAATTTTATGCCTTCGCTTGCTTTTCTAACCTTAAGAGAAGCTTCTTAAAATGCTAAATTCTTTTTACAAAATCCTCCTAAAATACAAAGAATTTTACAATACTGTATACCCTATTACGATATAGGATCATACAGTATATATAGTATTTCTTCGCCCAATCCTGTAGAAGAAGCCCTCTAAAGTAACAGTAGACCATATATAGTCCATGAGCATCCAGGTGGAATCTTTTCATGAGTTTTTACAACTAATTACCTTGCAGTGAAAGGTGAAATTGTTTTTAAGAAATTAGGAGAAACAGTGAAGTTAAATGATAAAATGGCATATGAATTTAATTAAGCCTAAATTTTTAAGTACATTTTTAGAGTTTTAGTTTAGAAATGATTAATCAAATCTTAAGATTGAAACTGAAACTTATTATAGTACATAAGATCTTAATTGAGCATAGCATGCATGTACAAAAACTCATTTATTTTTATAAAAACTAGTTTATATTAGCCAAGTAGTTACGTATATATTATGTCCAAACCAATTTAGACTTACATATGGACAAAATAGTGTCTTAAATAATGTATTTTTCAGAAATCGAGTATCAAAATTATACCAGTTAGACCCTTACAAAACCACCATATCATAACTTAGACTGGCATTCTGAACATAATTAAGCCTAATTAATTTGCCTTTTTTTTTTTTTGGGGGCGGGGGTTTACAAAGTGTCTAATTTGCATGTTGAATATGAGACCAAGAAAAAAAAATTGATGTTGAATACGGGACAGGTCAGCTTCTCGAGTTACCAGCAGTGTGTGGATATGAAAACAGGTTCCAGATATGCACACAAGAGCTTAACATTACAACCACTTTGCTTGATTCCAAGCAAATAACAAGGCCCACATGGCCCCTGGTGAATTAGAACTGTCAACCATGGTTGTGCAGGTGAACTTGTAAATTAAATTCTTGACACCCGTTGTGGTCCAATAGAAAAAGCTGTCTTCTTGAGCACTAGCATTACACAACATTTTATAGAAGTAGGCTTGCTAGCTCCACTGAGTAATATTCAACAGCAGTTGTTCAGTCCCATAACAATCAGTCAGGAATCTGTTTTTCAGCCCTTCTTTCATCTGTCCGTAAAAGACACGAAATTTTGGCAATCCAATCCACGAATCTGATAAATGTGCTAAGGAGTATAAACAATGCGATAGAAACAGAACCTTTGAATGTGCTTTATCGATGAGTTGCAAAACATGGAAGCTTTGCGAATTACTAATATGGTACCACGTCTCATACTACATCGCTGATGTAACCTGGCCATTTCTGGGAAAAACTGGTTGCTAGATAGCAGAAGTCACTACAAAAAGTTTCCTAATGCCTATTGATGCTGCAAATCTACATCAAGCATCCGGATTGATTAAAACAATGATCATCACTTCAGGACTTTTGGCTTTGCGATAAGATTAGAGAAATGCAATCTTAGCATTAGAAGAGGCCCTGGAAAATCCCATCATCTGTGACCTTATCTTTTGTCTCCGTAGAGAATCTCTGTAGTTGCAGTGTCCTGAGGAAAGAGTCATTTCTTGCAAGGCCTTCCCATGCTTCAATAAGAACTTTGCTAGACTAACTTCATTCTCACATTCTAAGAATCCATGTATCTTTACTACACTAAGGTGGTTTAGGAAGGATTTTAATGTCTGGGTTTGAGATTCCCAAAATTGTTCTTCCTCTGAGGTAGGCATGTCCCATAAGTCCTTATTCCATTTCTGAAAATAAGTCAAAAGAAAAAACAAAGGTGAAATGACCTTGCAAATTAATTAATTAACATGAATTATTCAGCTTATACATAACATAAATGAAAAACAAGGTGAAAGTAATTTAATGGCACCTACTCTTCTTTCAATCTTGTAATCATTTACGATCCTGAGAATTAGAGTGTGTAATGTGGGAGAGCTCTTGAATAGATAAGCCAATCCGGGGACGTTATGTTTGTTGAAGCCAGTGTGCAACTCAAGAGATTTGAGATTGTTGAATGGATGCATTACATTTGATATAATATTCTTGCTTGATAAGATCTGCCAAATTGACAAGCTCAAGGTCATGGTTTACACACCGAGAGAAAAAATATGAAGGCAGAGTGTTGAAAGTTAAACAAAGGAAACTTATGCTCAACCAAAAACAAAACAAAAGTACAAATTTTCACTAGTGATTGTAGAAGGGTTCGTGGACTGCTTTTAGGTAAATATAATATTGCAAGTAATCGTTGTTCCAAAACACATTTCATGTTAGACGGATGCATGATCAGCGCAATAGTTAACATTTTAGAGGAAGGTTTGTCATCACCATTACAATCTTAGGAGAAAATGTTTGCTATTATCCAATCATCTAGTGAAACTAAACCCAAAATTCACTTCCAATATTGCTCATGGGAGGTCAATTGGGGAATTATATTCCCAAACATTTCAATAACAAGATATAACTAAACGTTATTTATTGGATGAACAGAGTAATAAATTCCATTAACTACTCGTGGCGTCACCATGCAAAAAGAAAAAAAAAAAGGAAAAGTACCTCAACGCATTGGCTTTCAAGTGTTAGGCAATGGACCTGCGACAGTCCTGATAAAAGATTAGATACACTCTGAAGCTTTGCCACGCTTACATCTTCTTGAAGTAGAAAGAAGCCAATAGAGACTTCATGCACGGAAGTCAAATTCTCTAAAGACCTAGTTTCCGTGATGGCATTATATTCCCAAACCATATTTCTGAGGCTTGGAGCATTAATCTTCACCCAACTCTTATCACAATAAGCATCAAAACAGCTTGCAACTCGCAATCTCTTTAATTTGGCTCCGGAAACATCCAAGGCATGTAACTGGAAACAATTTTCCAGGGTCAAATCTTCGAGGACCAAGCAACTAACCTTAAGATGTTTCAACCCAAAACAAGCATCGAGAGTCAATTTCTTGAGGCGAGGGAATGACGAATCCGTAAACAAATCCAAAAGCGAGGGTTGGCTGTATAAAATGACAAGGGAGAGAGATAAGGTTTGGAGGGAGCGGAAACCACCTTTCATAATCGGTGGAGGAGGCAACCTGAAACCAGGATAACGAGATCTCAACTTGAAGACCCGCAATGATTCACTTGTAATAACACTTCGGGGAAAATTAAAATAATCATCCGTAGCCACCTCAACGTCTAATTCCTGCACATTTTGCCTTATGGCACGACGGATCAAGCCATTTAAACGTGAAAAACTCAAAGGAGCACGGAAACGAAGGATCCTTAGATCGGAATGCTTGTCGCGGAGAGCTAATACCTGGCCAATGAAGTCCATTCGTTTAGCAGACAAAGAATGCGACGATGATCTTTTCTCATTACTTGGCTTCATATTTGTTGAAGAAACTCCAATTGGGTCAATGGACGTGAAATCAAGGTCAGGGAAAGAAGACCATAATGATCTCCATCTTTTTGATAAGACACTGGTTTGTGCTATGGTTTTGATAGGAAGAAAGAAAAGAATCTGATGGAGAACAACATCAGGGAGATCACTGATCCTGTCAATCCCATTTTCGCCTTCAAACCAAAACTTCTTTCGCTTTGCAGATCTTGTTTCCATTGAAACATTGGTTTTTTGATTTTTTGATTTTTTTTTTCTTATTCTTCTCCTTTTGCCTAAATCTTTTTCTCTTACTGAAACCTGTGTGTTTAGAAACGGTGAGGTTAGGGTTTGAATTTTTCAAAAGAGTGAAGTGAAGTTAGAACGAGAAGAGCGTTTGAGTTTGTTTTCGAATCTTTAATATCAAAATAAAAAAGAAGAAGAAATTTATTTCGCCACATCTTAGTGTTACGGTGCGGGTTAATCTTTGTCCATTCTCATCGAAATTGCTTAAAGGATTACTCTGAATTTAATTTAAATGCTTTAAATAAGGAGAAAAATTGAAGTCAAAGTCAACATTTGAATGTAATTGATGATCATATTGATAACTTAGGATATATAAATATAACATTGGTAACATTATAGCCAGAATGTAACTATGTGGTGGCTACGGCCTTCCAAAATTTTTAAATTTTTTATTTTATATATATATATTAATGGTCCCTTTCAAAATTTATGGAATTATTTATTTACTATATATTTTTAATGGTTCTCTCAAAATAATATTTTATTTTAATATTAATATAAATAAAAAATAATAAAATGACCTCATAAACCTTACTTAACTTTACCCTAATTTAAGTTTCTTAACACCTCTTTCTCCCTCTTTCTTTTTCTCTTTTCTCTTTTTATTTTTACTTTAGTCTTTTCTCTATAACTCACTATTAAAATACATTTCATTTCTCAAAAAACATTTATGAGTTTATGAGTTTGGATAAGGAATGACGGAGACTACTCACCATCATTGTGTAAAATTAAGAAGAAGTAAAGTTTTCCTTTATCCTCTTCTTTCTATTTATATTATTTAACTATTTATATATTTAACCATTATATAAAATCCTGTATATCATTTGTATCTATTTATATTTTATACATTATAATTTTATATTTAATATGTTAAATTTAAATATAAATAAAATAAAAATATTGGATGTTGGATACACATTAGCTAGAAATTGGTCCTAGATTTTTTTATGTTAGTGGTTTGATGTGCTTGCCCTTCTTTTTGCTGTTGGGTGTTTTTGTTCCCTTTGAGCAACCATTATAAGTTTTTGAGTAGTTTAGGAGTAGAGCAGTTAATATGGGTTGACCTGGCCCAACTCGACCTAAGCCTTATGGGTTGAGAAAATATGGGTTAGGTTGAACTAGTTCATTTTTTTATATAGGCCATCAAAACCTCAACCTAGGTCACCCATTGTTAGCCCATGGGCTGGGTTGGGCTAACTCATTTTTATTTTTTTCAAAAGAAAACTCATTTTTATAATTCTACCTAATAAATTTTCTATTAATAAAAGTGTTCTATGATTTAATTCATAAATTGAATAATTAAAACATGTTACAAACAAACAAATTATATCAAATATAAAAAAACTAATAAATTACATAAATAAAATTTAAATCTTTAATACAAACTACTATCCCATAAACATAAGCATATAACCAAATAATAAAAAGTTCAAAACTCATTTATATCCTCCTAAATCTTCATCCTCAAGCAAAACATTTAAATCTTATTTAGACAGTAATGATATCTCAAGGTCTGAATCATTATCAATTTGTTATCTAATATTCATTACCATAAAAGAAAAAGAGATAATAAGTTTTAATCTAAATTAAAATTTTTAATTTGATAAGTAAAGATTAAAGACATTGAAATATATAAAATAAGCAATACCGTTGGTAATTAAATTATTAATTTTACATAGTTAAATATAAAAAATTATTAAATTAATTAAAATTATTATTTTTAGTCCACCTTAGTCCACTGATTTGAAGGGTTGACCCATTTAGGCCTGATTCTAATATGAGCCTAAATTTTCAAGCCTAAGCTATCCCATATTTAATAAAAATGGGCTAATCCAATAGGCCAGACCCATTTTGACAAGCCTATTTAGGAGTCTTTGGTCAATTAGAGGTTCAATAAAAACACTTTTCAAGAAAAAAAATCAAATTTAATTAAACTATTAGTAAGTTCTAAGTAATTCTCCTATACTTGAATAATCAAACCTCAATAGTTCAAATAATGAAAAAGAGTAATATTAATCAAAACGTCATAGACTCAATCTTGAAGAAATGCATGCTTTTCAAATAAAATTCGATACTTATAAAACTATTATAAGTCTTGTTTTTCTTATATCTTTTGATTTACATGTTATATAAAAGTATTGTATATTATGAATCTTTTGATTATTTCTTAAGTTCAACATTTAGTTTTAAAAATTTTTTATCCTTATACCTTTTTCATTTTTGACCCTCTCAATAAAAATTGGTTAGCTCCACCTCTTATTATAGCTGAATCCAACCTAACTTTTTTCAAACAAAATGTTTTGCTAACATAAGAAAATATGATTCAGAGCAAGTAAAGTAATCTAACCAATTCATGGAGATAAAATCTTGTTATAAAAATAAATTATGGCCCCAAATTATAACTATACACTATTTTAGATAGATGCCTCATGATGAACTTTCAAAAATTCAACTTCCCATTTAAGATATGATCAATTATGATCAAAGCAAATTTCTTGATTCTTCATTCACAATGGAGGAAATTCGAGCTGTCATCAATCACTACAACGGAAACAAAGCCTCGAGGTCAGGTGATTTTAACATGGACTTCTTTAATAAACGTTCACATCTCTTCAAAAACGACATTCTTAACTTCATGAGTAATTTTTTCTCCACAAGCACTTTCAACAAGAACATCAATCCTTCCTTCCTAACTTCAATTCCAAAATGCTATAGGTCATCTCACTCACCCATTCAAAGCATATCAATCTCATGGGAACCACATACAAAATCCTTGCTAATAGTCATTGGCTCGGTCATAGGCCACAACCAATTTGCCTTCATCAAAGGTAAGCAAATCCTTAACAATTCTTTGATTGCTAACAAGTTAATATTGCCTATTTAAGGAAGAATTCCTCAAGTGGTTTGATTCTTAAATTTGACTTTGAAAATGTTTTTGATAACATTAATTATCATTATCTAGGTTTCATCATGCAACTCATGGGATTTAGTATCTATATGGCAAGGTTGGATCTATTACTGAATTGCGATTGCTACTATCACGATTCTTATTAATGAAGCCCTAACTTCACAATTCACAATGAAAAGTGACTTAGGTAAGGTTGTCTAATGCCTCCTTCCTATTCAATATCATTGTAGAATATCTAAGCATCCTATGTCACAAAGCCAATACCATTAAACCGTTTTAGGCTTCTCCATAGGTAGTAACTAATTATTGATTTCCCATCTCTAATTCATAGATAACTCAATTATTTTCTAAAAGTTTACCCTCCAACAGATTATTAACATGAAGAAAATTCTAAAGGGATTTCAAGTAATCCCAAAAATTTCTTTAAAAAATCTAAGTATATTAAATCAACCTTTTTTACCCAAAAATTTTTTCTAATATCAAAAACAAATTTTCAACAATAAACCCCTAAATATAAAAATAATGAATCAAGATAAATATTTTTCTTGAAATAAATGCTAGTTCTGAAAGGTAAAGGAAAAATATTTTCCTAAGAGAAAAACAATAAATCAATATAAATCTATTTTCCTAAGGTAAGTATAAACAATAAATAATAATGCAAAAACAAAAGAGAGAAATAAACAATTTATAGTGGTTTGGCTTTTTTGATGCTTACATTTATTTTTTTGGTAACCAAGGAATTTTAATCCATTATCAAGGATTCTTACTTTTTATTGGGAAACAATAACCCCTACATAATCTACAAAGAAATTCTTACTTTTTCACGAGATCAAGTAGTAATCCTTACAACAACTTATTACGAGATTAAACGATAACTTTTACACAATTCATAAAAGGATTTTTGCTTTTTCGATGCATGAAGCGGTAACCCACACAATCCATAAATGATTCTTGCTTTTTAAAAGGGAAGCAATAACCTTTACAAGATATGCATACAAAGGAGTAATAGCAAAGATTTGTCTCACAAAGATTAGACGTTAGAGATTTTAGTTTGGTGTAATATAAGAAGAAATTTCAGCTTGATTGAAGCAAGGATTCAACTTTGAAACTTAATGGAAGATTAAAAAGATGCTAAAGAGTGAAGATGAGATTATGAGTAGTATCTCTAGGGTTTAAAGCTTTTGTTCAAGTCTTCTTTACTTCAAAATGGCTTAAATGAATCTATTTATACCTGGGGCAAGAGTTGAAACCGTTAGTCATAAGTTAGAACTAAATCTGACCATTGTTAAAGCTTGAGAGTCTACTACAATATTCTTAGGGTCGATTATGTTCTTCAAATTTCTCAATTAAGGCTTCTATAGTTGAGTATAATCTTTCTATAGTTGAGTATAATCTTTCTATAGTCAATCAACTTCTAAAGAGTGTGTATTTTTCCAATCTAGCTTTTTATAGTCAACTATGCCTTTTTTATAGTAGACTATGTCTATTTAAAGCTGACTTCCTTTGGCCTTTGACTTGTCAGGGTTGATTATACCTCCTCTATAGTCAACTGTGGTTGTGTAATCTTGAGTTTTTTTTACTTTTGACTTGTTAGGGTAGACTATGCTTCCTTTGTAATTGACTATGCTTGCACAATCTTCATGTTTTCCACTCTTTCAGCCTTCAAATCAACTTGAGCTTCTCTATGATTTACTCTTAGCTTGTGTCTTGAGGTTTTCTTAGTTTTTCGGTACTTCTCTCTAGCTACTTCCACTTTACCTTGTACCTATATTCAAATAAACATTTCAAGACATGTTTGCTCTTTATTTTTTTAGCTAAAAATGCATTGTTTTCAAGCTTATAAGGTGTTTTTTAAATATGCATGGCTTTCCAAACAAATATGTAACCTTAAGGGATTAAAATTGTATTTCATATAATTTCAAATTCTTGACATTAAGTTTAAAAAAACATGTGATCTTTGTCAAATTAAAACATGATATAACTCAAGGCTAACACATAACTTTGCCAATAGCCTCCAAATAGTCACCATTCCCAATTTCTATTCTTGCCTACAGATTTTAGCCAATTAAGGTGAACAATGATGAATTTGGTGTAAGTTGACTTGAATAAACACTGTCAATTAATCCAGTTTGCCCCAACTTTCCCAAATAAATTACCTTTAGGTGCCATGAATAATAGCTTTTCTATCGTCTCAACTTTTAACAGTTACTTGAGCTTGATAATTTTGTTGAGTGGCCTTGTTTTTGCAAACCTTCTCTACATGACTAAACTAATTGCAGTTTCTACATTTCACATTAAGCCTAAACTAACAAAAGTTTTCAATATGTTTGGTCTTCTTACAAAGAGAACAAGCTGTATACTTGTTTTTCCTACCTTGTTGCTTCACGTTTGTAGTAGTTTTCCTTTATTTGTCCCTTTTATCACCAGTAGGCCTTTTGTTGCTCTTGTGAAGGACAATCTTGTCCTTGAACTTGGCTCGCAATGCAGTTTCAATATGATTATCAAGCCTAATCTACCTTTTTTGCTTTGAGGCTTAAAGTGCATTGACTAGCTTTTGCAAACGACATCATGGAAAGGTCCTTTTACTCTTCAAGAGTTGAGATCTTGGCCTCAAATCTCTTTGGTATGCTTACTAAAACCTTTTCAACTATTCTTTTATCAATAAACTCTACTCCAAGTAGCTTCACTTGGTTTACTATCTTCATGAGTTTATCCAAATATTCCTTCATAACCTCATTCTCTTTCATCTTGAGCACTTCAAACTGTCTTATCATGTTCAAAACCTGCATTCTCCTAGTTCCATCTAACCCTTGAAACTCTTCTTTGAACTTTACCCAAACTTCTTTGGTTGTTCAACAAGCCATGATCTTTGTGAAGATAGTATCTGTTACTGCATTGTGCAAATCAGATAGTGCCTTATATCTTTTGACCACATTTTCACTATGTTGCTTCATTTGAACTATTGTAGGATTAGCTCTTAGCTTAGGAAGGTCTCCACCTTGTTCAACTACCTCCCAGAGGTCAATTGCTCTAAGGAAGGTCTTCATTTTGATAGTTCAGACAGTAAAGTTCTCACCATTGAAGACTAGTGGTGAAAGGGTTGAAGAACTGCTCAAAGCCATGTTGAAGGAGGGTGATCTTTCCTTTCTAAGTGAAGGCATTTAAAACTTGTTAACAGGCCTTTAAGATTATGTAAAGTCAGATACCATGTTGGTTTTTAAAGCATTAATAGTATGAAATTTAGATGTAGAGCATTAAAGATCAATGCAGGAGCATTAAAGATGAAACTGAAGTGAAAAACGGGAGGAAATAAACAAGATGAACTGAAATTGAATGGCGATCCCCAACCTTTCTTCATTCATTTTTAACTTATATATAAACGTACAATAATTGACTTAAGTTTGAACAAAACAGCTAACATTAAACCTAATCATGCCTTTGCTGACATTTTTCTCTAATACAAGCAATCTGTCATACGTAACATCAAAAGTACCGTCCTTCACTAAGTGTTTGACTTTGCTTGGTCTTCAAAGCAAGCCTCACATCAACAATTTGGAGTTACAACATCCTGAGATTCATAAATGAAAATGGAAGGCGCCCAGCAGAACCTATTGTTGATAAAATCTGCAAGGGACATTGCGGTAATGAATCAAAACAAATTATGAAAACAGAAAACTATATATACATAAATACTTGCCTTTTAGTTTTACTCTATGATAGACACATATACTGACATATACATAATTCACTGAAGCAATTGCAATATTATACCAGGCAGTGCAGGCCCCAAATCAAGTTTATATGCAAGAGAATAGAGAAGGGGAAGAAAAAAAAATGACCTCAAGGAGTCAATGCAATTCCCAAGCGATAACTTCAAGGGATTGCAGAACAAGGTTAACATGGCGCTATTTATCTTTGCTGCAGGAAATTGACAACGACAAATTTGGGAAGCTCATAATACAACAACTCTTATTATCACTATTGTTTGAAAAGATAGTGCGGAGATCTTGATCCAACTATTATTATCACTATTGTCATCATCCTATAGGGAGGCAGGCAGGCTTTGTGTGTGATGTACTAGTTATAATTCTTCTTTGATAGAAAGGAGACCCTTATGATTATTTCAACTTCCCAAGTTTCCAACTCAAGATCTTTACCCTTTCATCTTATAGATTTTTTTTGAATCATTTAATTGTTAATCATGATGTTAAGAAGGGGATGGACTTGAAACTTTTTGTTTTTTTCTGGAACTCTGGCAACTTTATCGTTTTGATTTACCGGCTCCTTCGGAAATTCACAATGCTTTGCATAATTATTTATTTTTTGCTTCTATGTTTTCTGAATTTAGCCATTCGTGATAAGAAACAATGACTTCAACCTGTTTGAATCCGCTGTCCAAAGATGAAATATATAAAAGAAAAAAAAAACCCTGTTTTGCATATAAAGATCTACAACTTCTTCGAGAAAATCCAAAGAGTTAAAGTAAAGCACTCGGTCAGATAACAAAATTTACCCACATGAGTGCGAGGAATACGAAGCTATCTATGGGTTATACATCTGGAGCTTTAAAGACACGAGGGAAAATCAGCTCTGCTCCTTGGTTTGGACTAACAAGCGTCGATCCTCTTGTCTATGGAACTGCACTCAGCTAGAGGTCTTAGGAAGCTCAGCCAGTTGGAAAACTTGAGAAATTTCATGGACCACAAACTTCTTGGATAGAAAGATATTTGGTGCAACAATCTTAGCTCCATTAATGATCAATTCTTGTGTGACATTGACGCCCCCAGATATCTCAAGATCACGATCAGGAATTAAAGTACTTAGTGATGCATTAGCAGGCAAAGAAGCAAGTTCCTTATAGGTGAACTTTCGAGGTAGTATATGAAACCTCACTAATTTATCAAGCAAAGCTGAAGGAGATGCTACAAACGAAAAGTCTGGTGGAGCAAAGACTGTAACAGAACTCAAGTTCATTTTATCTTCAAGAATCCTATCAAGAACAGAATTCAGGCCAATTGCAAAAGAAACGAATCCCTTCGAGCTTAGCAAACGGATAATATATGTCCATTCAACCACGTTCTTGGTGTCAATAGCCTCCGAAACCAATCTAAGATTAGAATCACATATAGGTGATTGAATATGATCCCAACCCTGATCAACATTTTGAGGATCCATTGAAGTGAATGGACCAAGAACACCATGAATCGTTAAGGGCCCTTCAAGAAAGATATCCGGATGTGAAACCAACACATGATTGATCTCTACCACTCTTTCTTTCGTATCAACCTTAGTTATCGCGACATTCTTTCGACGAAGTAGGGTAGGGAAGCAACTTCCTTGATGCTTGTTCAAGAGATCATTCATGGAAAGCTGAAGAGGAGAGGTATGATACTGAAAAAGATGCTTCAAGAGCCAAGAATTTTGAGAGGCGTTTGCAATGGAAGAGTCCGGCATTGCAAAGATTGTTGAGTGCGGAGAAGAAAGGAAGATTTCAGGGGTGATTTGAAGGAGGGCGGCTATGATGTTAAACCCTGATCTTCTTAATGCGCCAGAGGCTTCCAAAAAGATTGGAGCTGTGGTCGATTCTGTAGGTAGTGGTTCATCTTTGGGAAGTGAGCGTAGCGCTGTGGAGATTGCTAAGAAAGCCAACAAAACAGAGACGGTGAAGTAGACTGGTGCACGCCACCAATTTGGAGAAAAGGCCATTTTTCTGCTTTGAAAATTGGTTTTGAGAGGGAAACAGAGGCGAGTTTTGAGCGAACGTAATCACTTTATAAAATCATTTCTTGGGCTGTCTCCAGTTGCACTCTGGTTAAACCCTAAGGCCCAGCCTATACTTCAGCTGCATGGGCCTGTGGCAGCTCAAATAGTCCCAAATTTTATTTATATCAGCATCTATCGACTGTAGCCCCTTGCGCTTTTTAAACTTTACCAGTCATGGTTTTAGCAGGGCTTTGCTTAAGTAACGGTCCGCGAAGGAACAACTCCTTAAGCCTTAACACACTTCTTTTACTTAAAAGATAAATGGTGTCGTGTTAATATAAAGATTATTATTGGATAAGGTAATTAAATTTTATAAATTTTTAATTAACTTTTTTATTTATTTTCTAAATTTATACTCAAATATCTTAGACATTGCTTGATAAATATAAAGACTCAATTAGAAAGCACATAAAGTTGAGGAATTTTTTTGTTTTTTCTTTGTCTCCCGAAAACCACAAAACATCCTTGGCTAGAGTACTTTGCTCACCAGGTTACCTTTCACCAATTCACAGGGGCCAACTGTTCAACGTCCATATTTTTGCATTGTTTCATTACAATACGGTGTCGCAAACGTGTTGGTGATTGAACCCACACTTGACGGTTCGTTGATTTGTATGACCGACTCTTCCATCTAATATTGGTTAGGAAAAGACTCTAGTTGTTGCCACATTTTATCTTAAAATTAAAATTTTAGCTTCAAATTTTATTTATTGCAGCATAGTTTTTTATCCTGGGGATACACGCAGTCTCACTACATCTAAACAACCATACGATTAGAGTGTCAGATTTCGCGAATTGACTTTGAGAATGGTAGTTATTCATCGATTGAGGCAAGCAAGTTGCTCCTGAGAAATGGTACTTGAACAACTGTAGCCGAGCTGTGCTTGAATATCTGAACTTCGGTTAGCGTGGAATTTCTTCCCACCAAATATAGAGTCTGCTAATAGGGGCTGACGAACCATTAATGGAAGTTAAGGCATGACAGTGACATCTATAAAAGTTTGGTTATAAAGCAAATGATCCAGTAATTCTTCTGAAGGGTACTCAGTCTTGGTGGTCTTAATTAGGTCCTACTCTCACAATTAGGGCTGCGAAGCGCAACCAAATGGTTTCGCCTTGGCTGTTTCGAAAACCTGAAGCTTTCCTAAGCATCATTTAATTTGCGCTGCTTGACAGGTTCCATATATATTTAGCAGCGCCAGAGAAAACGCTAGAGACAGCTTACTGCTGTTATTGCATCGTGTGCTGACCTGGTCTGGTAGGGCAAAAATTGAAAATTGCCTCTGGTGTTTCAGCTTTCCTTGTTTCTAAGGTACAGGCACACAAACGTTCCGCCTCATATTTTCGGACAACATAACTCAAGCACAGTGGGAACGAGGAAACTTTTGAACCAAGGGAAATTTTGAAGGGTGTGAAAGCAGGAAACTGGAAATATTCAGTCTTAGCCTTAGGGGAAACAAACTGAGATTCGTGCTATAAAAAAATTAGACCATGGAGTATCAGATCTGAACACCCAACAATTTCATGTGAAAGATAATTCTTAAATGAAGGAGCAGGCGAGCAGCTTCTAACAGATCCGCTCTCGTGTTAAAACAGAAGAAAACAAAGTCTACCATGTCAAAGACTCCCCGTTTCTTATTTCATAAAATGAAAAATAATTCTTCTTTTGTCAAGTAATAACGAAAGATTTGCCCTTCTATTTTTAGTTTGGGACCAATTCTAAAAATATAACTCTCAAAATCAACTCCTTTCTAGAATGTGCGTAATATTACAATCAAGCTACACAACATGCTCCCAGGAAAATTAAAAATAAAATGAAACAAAAAAAAAAAAGTAATAGACTTCTTAGTTCTCGAAAAGTAGGCAAAAGCCAGAGTTTTGACGCTATGGAGATGAAATTTCAATTTGATATTTACACAATATTACAATGAAAAGAATAACAATTCCTCTTCTAGCTAGTAAAATGCTTATGTATGAAGATCACTCCTTCACTTCTACCTGTAGCTCTACGAGATAAAGGAGGAAAAATGTGTGAACAATAAAAAGCAGAAACCCACAGAGTCAACAAAGAAACAAAGCTCAATATTTAACTCCATCCCTTTTTCTTGTGACTCGAATGTAGGCAAAAACAGCTGCGAAAATTGCGGTGACAAGTCCACCAATGATGACACCACCACCAGCCACGGACTTATCTGATAAATGATGCTTTCCTAGCCGTCTGATCTCTGGTGCATCGGCCTCTCTGGTCTCGTTAGATGACTCGGCAGGAGTTGCAGCAGGCTCATCTGCTTCTCTAGGAAACACCCAACCTGGCTCATCCTCGTTATGAGCCTTAATCTCAGATGGGTTCAGCTCTGATTTATCAGCCATTGCTTGGACCAGAAATATCTCGACCAAAACCGAGGAAACCAAAACAAGCTTAGCCACACCCATATTTTAGGAAACTAAGAAAAAATGTAACGTTGAGCTGTTGATCAGTGTCTCTGGACTCGTTTTATCAGAGCCAGAACTGTTTTCTACAAAAGCAAGGGATTTTGCTCTGAGAAGTTAAGTGGGTTTGCTGAAGCTATAAATAAAAGAATTCGCTAGTAACAAAGGAAGTTTCGTTTCTAGATTTTGGGGTGTGGGTCCAGTTGGTGTATTATAAAGTTGGGATTTAATGGACGGGAGCTGGAGTTTGGTTCTGCGGAGGGGAGAAAATAAAGTGTTTGGGTTGGCCGTTGGGTTGCTAACATTTCACTTCAACCTAGGCAAGTGAACGCGTGAGCGAAGGACACTTGTCATCATGGGTCTAGATTTTTAGAATGTGACACGAGACTACAACTGGATATTCATTCTAAAAGAACTTGTTTACTGCTTTTCACCTTCTCCCTTTCTTTTTCTCACTACAACTGGATTTCCTTAGGATCGCATGACCAACCAGTAATAATTCACATCAGGATTCCCACCGAGGTATTTGACCCTTTGTATTCTTTCCTGGAAGGGGCTTTATTTTAGCAGTATTTTGTTATATTGGAGGTTACTGTCTCTGCGGCCCAGCTGGGCTCCATCAGAGAGCGAGGGGCGTGTAGGGACCAGTAAGTATCATTCTCATGCCCACGGTTACCATCCTTCACCGACCCTTTCTTATTACCCTTTTATGTTTCGATTCTTAGATTGTGGATTGTGAGTCCTATGAGTTTCCGTTTTCTTTACTTTTATTTAGTTTAGTATGAAAAAAATAAAAATATATTTTTATAATATATTTAATTAAATTATATTATAATATTTATTTTATTATAAAATATTATAATATAAAATTATAATATAATTATATTAGCATCAACGAATATAACGTGATTGTAATTTAAAATTGACACAATCAAATTGTATTGTATTTTATAATATTATTTAAAATATTTATTTTTAAATTTTATTATTTTATTAAAAATATTTTATAATATTATAACATATTTTTTTATATATATGGATTTTGAAGGATTTTTTTTATTATCCTCAATAGTCATAGCGATTATCAATAAAATTTATATTATTTTTTAAAAAAATTAAAATAAAATATCTAATATAAAAAATTATATTAAAAATAAAAATAAAATATATAAGATTATAGTAAGAAATGAAAATAAAATATATTTAAAGGATGATATTATACAAAAATTAATAATAAAAAAATACAAGTATACTAAACTTGTATTTTAATAAATAGAAGTAATTTTGAAAATTAACATTACATTTACAACAAAATACTTATAAACTAAATACTACAATATTATGTTCTTTGCATTTTAGTCATTACTTTGATTATATATCAAACATTGCAATGTTATCTGCTCTGCAATCACATTACTTATAATTATATTATATTGTAGAATACCAAACGCTACATAAGGGTTTGTTTGGAAATCAAAAAATAATATTTTAGAAACAAAATTTTTCTGTGTAAAATATTTTATAAAAAAATTTAATATTTTCTATTATTTGGATAGATTATCAAAAATATTTTTTATTATTCAGATGATCTCATAAAACATATTTTTCACCATCAATTGTGGAATTATTTGGATATTAAAATTATAAATAAACATTGATTGCAGAACAATTGTGCCATTTGATCTTCACATTAAAATTAAGAATGAAATGAAAATGGAAAAAATAAATAATGATATTTTCCAAACATTTAATCACATATTGTAATCAAAGTAAGTTTTTATTTTCAAGAAGATTTCCATCTCATTTTTTTTGCCATAACACTATAAAAATTATCAATATTCATAAATTTGGGTAAAATATCCAAAACTTATATTTCTAAATATGTATTTATCAAATGACAATCATTGAATTGCCTTTGCTATTCAAAAAAAATGACAATCATTGAAATACTTTTTTTGTTATAATTATTAGTAAGATTTATTCAATTCATTAATAAAAATATTATATTGCATTATATTATTTCATTAAAAAATATATTTAAATTTTAATAGTATTAAATAATTTAAATATTAATATTATAAGTTAAAAAATTTTAAATTTAAATGTTAATATTTTTTATTTTTTTAATATTTTAAGTTAAATATTAGCTTTCATCAATTTTCAAAAAAAATTAATATTTGCAAGGTTTAATATAGCAGTTTTTTTATTTTCTGGAAAATGTTTTATGCATCTTAAAGGTGTAAAACATTTTACGTAGTCAATAGGTGTTTTTTTTTAAATAAATTTTTCATCTTCCAAATAAGCATAAATCTTGAAAACATTTTCCGAAAATTATTTTACGTCAAAACAAATAGACATATCCTTTTGTAAACCAAATTATTTTTATTCATAAAAAGTTAAGTAATTTTCTTCTATTTTTGTTATGTTTAATATCCATTGATTGTAAAAAATTGAATCAATTAGGTTGTATTTGTATTTTACCACTATAGCATTCCAATGAAACATGATTAGTGGGAAATTGACTGCTAGAAAATAATATTGAAGTGTTTAGTATACATAAGAAAGTGTTGATTAAAATCTTGAGAAGATAATATTGTAATATTTGGTTTAGAAATACTTTACTTAGAATATAGTGTTAATTTTCAAAATTACTTTTGTGTATAAAAATCTAAAGTTTAATTCAATTGCATGCTTTTTATTGGTTTAGAGATTCATTGTTGAGAATATGATGTTAATTTTCAAAACTACCTTTATGTATGAAAATATAAAGTTTATTGCACTTGCATACTTTTTAAAGTAAATTTTTAAATTTTTAAATTTTCAAACTTTATCCCTTAAATCAATAATAATAAGGTAAATTTCACATGAACTCTTTGTGGTATGACATCTTCTCACATAGCATCTTAATTTTTTTTTTTTTTTGCATAAAACCTTGGTTTTTGCCTCTATCCCCAAAAGGGTAAAAAGTATTAAATTTTTGATTAATTTTTTGTATTAAGATTATAAGAACTTTTCTTTTATAGTTCTTCCATTTAATTAAAGAAAAAAAATCGAGAACCGAGGTTTTATAGTTTCATTATTTTTTATTTATATTAATATTAAATAAAAATTATTTAGAAAAAACCATTAAAATATATAATAAATAATTCTATAAATTTTGGGGAGAACCATTAAAAAATATATAATAAATAAAAATTCTAAATATTTTGAAGAGGTCATCAAAATATATATAATAAAAATTTTCAAAGATTTTGCAAGGGCCATGGCGCCCCCATAATTGCATTACCCTCTACCCCTGCTTAGATGCTATGAGAGAGAATGTCATATCACAAGAAATATATAGGAGTTTACCTTAAACAATAATATGGCAAGAATAACACAAATTTTGAATACTAATTATTTAAATTTTGAAATATGTTTTTTTAAAGGCAAATTTTGAAATATGTTAAGTTATTAGGTTTTTGTTTTTTTTTCTAATACACCCTTTCATAATTTATTGAGAAATTGACAATAAATTTTGTAAATTAACACTACATTCTCAATAAAATACTTTCAAACTAAAAACTATAATATTATTTTATAAATATTTTAATAGACACTTTCTCATATATAATGGAACGCTGCAAAATTATCATCCCAATAATTATATTTTCGAGAATTACATTCCTACCAATCACATTTTTAATAAAACACCAAACAACGTGCCTATTACAATTGAAAATGACATTCACATGATAAGACAATATTCCCAAAATGTCGCTTACTAAATATGAGAATATCATTTTCACTTATTAAATCCTAAGAATGTATCTCACATTCCAAAAACCAAACACACTCTATTGATATTATAGTTGGAAAATTAGCAAATTGTAACACAAAGAATTACTTCGTTATACATAAGTAAATTTTCTTTGAAACGTGTAAAACAACATTGAACGCTTTGGGGAAAAAAACAACCCACATTGGACACTACCATACTTTTTTAAATAATTAGCTAAAACCTTAAAGAAATGGCTAGTGTAATTTCAAATCTTCAAAATTTTTTGAATTATAAAGTCACTCATGACTTATGTAAAATTAAGTATCAATTGGAGCACCTATTTTTTTATATATAAAGATTAACAGCTAAACTCAAAATGGTTAACTATACTAAGATACCATATTACCGAATTTTGATTAAAACTTGTTCCAAACTCATTTAATTAAAGAAAGGCATAATACACAAAAAAGCTCCAAAACTATTTTAAGAAATTCAAATAAGCCTTTATATTTTTAATACGTTCAATTAAGTTTTGTACTTTTATTTTAAACCAAATAAACTCTTGTATTTTTTTATTTTAGGTCAAATAAGCCCTTATAATTAATAATTAATTTAGTCAAAATGTCATTTGTTATTATATATCGCGTGACGCTGATATGTCATATTAAAATATCATAATTAATTATGATGTGACATACTGACGCATTATAATTGATAATAACATAACATGCTAATTTGGTATGATAATATGATCATGTGACATTTTTCATTCGTCACATTAATGTCATGTAGATATAAAATAATAAGTGACATTTTTATTAATGGCAATTAGTCAATCATTAGTCATAAGAGTTGATTTGATCAAAAATAAAAGTATGGAGGTTTGATTAAACATAATAAAAAAATAAAAATTTATTTGATTATCCTTGAATAATTTAGTGGCTTATTTGAACGTTATGCCTCAAAGAAATAAAAATTTGTTTGAAGGTATAGGGCAAACGGAAATTATTAGCACTTTCGTGAAAGAGAAGGAAAGGAAAAAGAAGAGTTAACATTTAACATTATTTATATTTAAAAAAAATAAAAGCTAGAAGGAGATCAAGATTTGAATGAGAAAATACCTACCTAGTCCATTTATTTTGACGTAAAATATTTTTTAGAAAATGTTTTTAAGACTTATACTTGTCTAGAAGATGAAAAATTTATTTAAGATGTAAAATATTTTACAGGTCAATAGAAAAAATACTCATTGATCATGTAAAATGTTTTACGTCCCTCAAAATCATAAGACATTTTTGGAGAACAAAAAAATTTCTCCTATACTAAAATATTATAAAAAAAATATTTTAATGATTGTTATTTAATGAATACACATTAAGTTTTAGATGTTGCATACAATTGATGAATATTGATATTTTTATAGTGTTATGATAAAAAAAAATGATGAAGTGAAAATTTTTGAAAATTCGAGCTTACTTTCATTATAATAATATGAGTTTAAATACTTTAAAAAATATCATTATTAATTTTTTCATTTTCATCTTTAATTTTAATATAAAAATCAAATGTCACTGTTGTTTTATAATGAATCTCTATTTATCATTTAAACACTCAAATAACTCCACTAGCAATAGTAAAAAATTATTTTCACAAGATGATCTAAACAATAGAAAATATGTTTGACAATTTATCCAAACAACAAAAAAACATTAAATTTTTTTGCAAAATATTTTACATAAAAATTTTTTTTCCCTAATAAATTATTTTCCAATTATCAAAGTGACTTTTAAAATTTTGACAATTTCAATTCAAAAATCTAAAATATAAATTGTAAAGTTAGGAGAGTTTAGTGATCATATAGTAGTTCTACGTAGGTTCCTATAACTTGTAATTTTTATTGAAATACCAAAACAGAGAGAGTTGGAGTATGGCCATGGAACAGTTCAAAATGTTGGTACGTAGTAAATGCTAACGGTAATGAACCAATATCGACTAAGTCAAAATATTCAAAGATTTTAAAAGACCAAATCCAACGCTGAAATTGGTTACATTTACTCCAAAATAACTACTCCTGCTTTCTGACTTTTTCAATTGGCCTACCACCCATTTGACTTGGGAAGACGCGGCTTGGTTTGTTTTACTCCTCGTATTGCCGAATTCAACAAAAAAAAAAGTTGCATTTATTATATGAGGAAAAAATTTCATGCACTTGATTGTTTAGTTGGTTTATTTATTTTTTGGTACAATTTATTTAGTTTAATAATATCAATGCATGCGTATTTCATCAAATCTAATGAAGAGAATTGAAATCCAAGTCTTCTCTCTCCCAATTACACTAAAATGACATTTGATATTCTACAATATAATATGATTGCAAGTAATTGTAAGTAATGTGATTATAAAAAAAGATAACATTACAATATTTGACATATGAGTAAAGTAATGATTAAAATACACAGAATATAATATTACAGAGTTTGGTTTACAATTATTTTACTGAAAATGTAATCTTAATTTTCAAAAGTACTTTTGTCTCTTAAAATAAAAGTTTAATATACTTGTATTTTTTATTATTAATTTTTATATAATATCATTTCTTAAATATATTTTTAATATCATATATTTTATTTTTATTTTTTATTATAATCTTATATATATTTTTATTTTTAATATAATTTTTTATATTATATATTTTATTTTAATTGTTTTACAAAAAATATAAAATTTATTAGTAGTCACCATGACTACTGAGAATAACAAAAAAATATCCTCAAAATTTATATAAAAAACAAATTATAACATTATAAAATGTTTTTAATGCTATTAAAAAAATAAAACCCTCTTAACAAAGTAATAAAGTTGAAGGGTAAAAATATCATTAATAACATTACAAAGTGCAATGCAATCTGATTGCATTGACTTTGAACTATAATCAAATTACATCCATTAGTTGTAATATGATTACATTACAATTTTATATTACAGTGATTTGTTGTAAAATAAATAGTGTAATGTAATTTAATTGAGCACAGTGCTCTCACTTCCCTTATATCAAATGCTACCTAAAGGTGTATTCGGTTCATAAAAAAGAACAAAATAAGAATGGAATAGTCATTCCATAAGAACAGAATAAGAGATGAATAATTATTATGTAGTTTAGTTTATAAGAATGGAATAGGACATAAATTATTATAATAAATTATTCTGATGTTTGGCTGACAGAAATAGGTTTAGGAAAGTTTAAAGAATAAGTGATAAATGATAAAAATGCCCTTTATTATAATATTTAATTTTTAAATTAAAATATTTATAATTAAAAGGATTAATTTATTATTTCATTAGTTTATTTTTATTTTTAAAATATTAAAATATAAACAAATTATAAATTAATTTATAATTTAATTTTTAAGTTTAAAATATTAACTTTTTATGATGTCTAATTAAAACTTAAACATTTTTATTTTAAATTTTAAATTCATTTTAATTTAGTGAGACAATGAGAGAGGTAGTTGCGTAAAGAGAGAAAAAATTTATAAAAAATGAATTAAACGGATTTTATATAATATAGTAATTCTTTGAATTAATGAAAGATATTTCAATTCATTAATGTTTTTACTCTATTCCTTGCCTCTTGGAATAGCCAATACCAAAGGAGTCTTGGTATTAGCTATTCTCGCATCTCCTTGAATGGCATTTCAAAGAATGACCATTCCTTCTAATCAAATAAAATATTTAAAAAATTAAAAAAAGGGAAAAAATGACTATTCGATTCTCCAATCAAACATGCTGTAATAACAAAAACAAGGGATTTTATGTACAAATACATGTTAGTTTAAATCATATTAAAGTTATCCTAAAATTTAGGGCACACGTGAAGATGTCAACCATTTGGTTACACGACAATTGATACTCTTTTTTAATACTATTTAAAATTCTAATTAACAAGAGGATTAAATTTACATATTGCGAACCACTTCACTGTGCCTAAATCCTCACTCCGTTTTATAAATGTTACACATCTTGATGATAACCACAATTCAATTTTTAACAGACTAGGTTAGCAGCAAAGCTAATTGTTTATACATATGAGGTTGGGGAGGCAGGGCAGTTTCATGCAAAATTCTGCTTAGGTATGGAGATAGGTAATGTTATAAATTGTTTTGTACGAGAGTCTTGAATGTCGGTAGTTAACTTTGAAGATGTCGTAATTGTCGGTTTCAACCACTTTGGCTTTGAAACTTGAATATATATCAGAAATTGACGTCTTTTCAAACTTCTTAGATGCGATGCGATGCATGCATCAACTTATCCAATCAAATTTCATCAATTTCTAATCACAAAATTTCTTCTTTCTATTATTTCATGTGAGGTTAGCCTACCTAGTTGTTGTACATTTTCTTTATCTAACTAATCTCTTCTTTTCCTTATTTCATGGAGGGTGTCCTTCACTCGGATCAGGCTAGATCAGTTTGGTTTACACCATAAAACTTTAGGTCAATTTCGAGTCTAATCCAATTCAACTCGTCAAGTTAAGTTTATTATTAAAATATTAAAATATATATATATTTTTTAAATATTTACAAGTTTAAATTTGATTAAAATATATTATCTATTATTAACATAATAATATTCTCAAGTCTCAGTTTAAAAAATCATATCCGAAACCTGACTCAAGCTAGCATGACTGTTTCTAAAGTTCTGATTTCAAATGCTCTATTTTTGATAATTACTCTTTGAATCATTCAATAAGACTTACTTAGAACTTTTAAAATATCATATTTTAGAGTACTTGGAAATAACCCAATTTGGTCTCTTTTAATTTTGTGAACATAATTGGGTCGCATTTCTTTAACTATAGTTAATCTACTTGCCAAGCTTTTAGGTTCACTAAATTTTATTTCTTTTCTTTTTAGATTAAGCTTGAGATTGATTTGGATACAAATTTGAGTATTCGACAACCTTTTAAAGAAAATAAGAAAATAATTTTTTTATAAGCCAATAAGTTTATTAATATTTTGAAACATTACAAGCAAGTTGATAATACTTGTTGGCATTAAGCACAATTACATCAGACTCATACATCTCACCCCAAGCCTAAATTTGGTTCATAACCTCCCCTTGTCCTAACATCCGGCTGCTAACAATGTCCTAGCATCTAGGTGTTGAAGGAGAAAAATTATTGTCTAATTACAAGCTGTCACATGTCTACAATTAATAAATTATAGAAATTTTTTTCAAAAAATGAATCATGTGTTGTTATATGGACTTGAGTACATGATTAAAGATAACCATATAATTTTTTTTTGGACTAAAAATACTTTTCATTAATTCCACAATTGTTATATAGAGTGTGATAATCAATATTAGACAAAGACAAACATCCCACCCCTTTTGTTTCTTCTCCCATGGATTTGAGCCTTGTTAAAAAACTTATCATAGTAAACCCTGTGAGACAAACTCATGATAAGGAAAAAAGAGTACTCATCTACCATGAAATATTACAATCTCTTATACAAATTCCAATTACCCTTCATGTCTTAGAAACATATTCCTATTATTATCAACAGCTTTCTAAATTAACACTGGTAATTCTGATAAATCTTTCCCTTCCATCACCTCATCCACCATTCTTTTAGCTACTTGGGCAATCAAAAGTGCTGTCCGATTGGTCTCTCTTGGGCAGAAATCAATGGATTGACAGTTTATCCTCTCCATCAATAATGCACAATCTTCAATTAAGTGGCCCAAAGCTCCAGCAATTTGCATTTTATTTATCCATCCTGCAATTACCTGGTTATCCAGATAAATATCAGTAAGCATAATATGTTTTTATCACAATAAATTGAAGCCCAAACCAGAGCCCGTAACTCAGCTTCCTCCACGCTTGCACTAAACTGCATTTTCCTTCCAGCGGCAAAAAGAAAACCACCGTCCGACCTTCTTATTATAAATCCAGCTCCCACTCTCGTTGATCCATCTACTTGGTCCGTTGCCGCATCAGGATGCAGAGTTACTCCTCTCGCTCGAAAACCTCTATGATCTCTTTCCATAGCCCGACACTCTGTTGCACCAACATCCATAGCCATATAATATTGATTTTTCATGTCAAGTCCCAGCTCAAGCACCTGTACAGGATCCATAATGTGGTTCTTAAAGATTCTTAAATTTCTTGCTTTCCATGTAGCCCACAATATGCAAGCTATTTCTCCAACATCTTCTAGGCCAACGCTGCAACTTACCTGGATTATCCAATCCAAAACAGGGTTGTAATGTGCTTCTATGTCCCTAAATCCCCACCTTGAAGATGCCCCACGTTGCTCTCGAAAATTGACAGCAGCAAAATATATGAAAATCAGTTTCTTCAGCTCCCTGGCAGAATACACAGTTACTGTCCACATTGATTTTTCGCTGTCTTAAAGCTTTCCTGGTTGGAAGAGCACCCTTCAAAGCTTTCCACATAAAGAAGATAATTTTCCGTGGAATAGTGAGCCTCCATAATGTCTTCCAGAAGTCATTTAACAGTCCGCTCGAACTACCAGACTCTGAATCAACCAGCAAAGACGACATCAAGCGATAACCAGACTTCCCCGTATACTGTCCATGCTTACTGTCAGCCCACACCTGCCTATCTAAAAGGAGCCTCACACTAAGAGGGATAGAAAATATTATAAATTACTCTCATATGAAGGAAAACAGCTCATTACTTTCTCTTCATCCCACTTCACACCTTCCTCATTGATAAGTTCTGACACCATCAAATTATCTCAAATACACGTAGTTGGATCAATTAAAATTCATCTAAAGTCATACATTTATCTATTGAAATAATTTAAAGATAATATATAAATTGAACCAATTAAAATTACTTATTGATTATTTAATTTATTTTTAAATAAATTAAGATAGTAGAGAGATAATAGTTAAATTTGACCAATTAAATTTATCATCTAATTTATCTCTAGCAATTACCATAATTTGTGTTCTCTTCTCCAAAGGATGCTGAGACCCTGTTTTGGGTTTGGTAGCTGGGTTTACTTAAAGCCTGTGTTGATTCGTTTCTGAGAATGGGAGGGTTTGAGTTTGATGAGTTGTATGACAAAAGGTTCCTGCTATTTATTCAAGTTTGCTGTGTTGTGTCTTTCTGCCTTGTGGCCATGATTCTTTGCCTCTTTCCGTCTTCGAGGCAATGCCATGGTTGTATATTTTGCTTAGGCACGAAGGGTTTATGACCCCAACCGCGTGTAGGATTGGGTGGTAACTCTTTTGATATAAGTGTTGATGTCATGGAAAGTCTTTTTCTAATTGGAAGATACTTGGAATGGCACCTTGGTTGATGAGGCCAATAAATCGTTTTTTAAAAAAAATCAAAATTTAATCAATCAAAATTTGATCAATCAAAATTTAAAAAACTCAGAATTTGGACAAATCAAAAGACTATCTATGAGGACTAAATTCTCATGAAAGTGAATTCAGAAATATAGAAAAATGAAGACGATGACTTTAAAAACTCAAAGCTCTACCCAAGTCTCAAGTGACAAAGTTTTGAAGAAAGCCGCCATTATGTTAGATCCTTCAAGATGAAGTTATATTAATTTAAATGCAGCAGAGACCTTAAGATAAGAACGATTGAGATGACAAATCCATGAAAGCTTTCTCGCACCCAAAAATCCGAATGGTCTAGTTGAGGATCGATGAAATAGTTTTTGATGGAGATGTCATGGTTGGGAAATTGCTCCTTATCTTGTCAAATTAAAAATAGTAATAATAAAATAGAAAAGAAAGAAGATGATGACTGGGGAATAGGTGCTTTAATTCGTCTGTTCGGTCGGCACTCGAGCATAGTGCTCCACCTGCTTAAGGATTGGCAATGGTGCTGGAGACATTGACCCTCAAACATATCTCGACAACCAACGCAACTATGAAGAAGGTTTGAGGTCTGTATCCATTGGCCCCTACTCTGTTTGTCTTGTGCTGCTGCTAATTGCATATCGACCAGAATATATAGTCCTTTGGGGCACATAAACTGAACTTCTGACGACAATTCGTGGTGATGCTTCACTGGTTTGTGGTGTGTCATATCTTGCTGCATATATACATGTTTTATTCCTGTGCGCATTGTCATTCCATGCTAGGATTCACGAAAATTAGACTTTTACCTGACAACAGAATCCAGAGCGGACCAAAGCCTTCGTCTTTGCTATGTTCGATTGCAAAACCATTTTGATTTGATATAAAATTGTCTTTATTTGTTTAGGATATATTGGCCCTGGACTTAACCCACAAGTCATGTCTCAAACTCGATTACTGCATTCTAGTATAAAAAATAACCGGTTGATTTGCCCTAATGAACGAACGCCGAAGACATGGAGAGGCAATGGGCTCCTAGGGCTTGCCATGGTAATGGTCCAGAAAATCTTAGCAATTATCAAGCATGAACCATCAAGTTGAGGACTTGACTTGAAGTAAAATACCTAGTATTTAACCATGTACTTCCTGAGATCAAGAATAATGCCTTTTGAACTTATATCATGTCAATATTAAATAGAGGAAGGAAAGTGCCAAAAATGAGATGGAATAGGGTAAGCACGAAAATCTTATGGTGGTCTATGCCTAAGCATAAGGCTCCATTCATTTATTGCTGATAATGATGCTGCGGACATGGACCCTCAAGCCTCGAGCCTCAGCTAAAAATTTTGTAATCAACATCAAAACGAAAAAGAAAAGATAGAATCAATGGCTGCCGCGGGTTAGTTATAGGAGCACTATCAAAGAGAACACCGTCTCTTGCTGGTGATGGTGTCGACTGCTAGTATTGCATTATTTTGAGGCTCATATGTTGAACACCTTGTATTGCATATATGTGGTTGGGTGGTGATCTTCGGGAGTGCCACCCCATCCTCAATGCATTATTTCTTTTTCAAGGAACAACATTGATATTAATATACTTATTATACATAAATAGTATTTTAGATCAGCTCAGTAATAGAAATGTGTACACAATTAATTAAGCTTGTTTCTAATATCATTCATGGTTAGTAACTAATAAAAGGAGACTTAGTCACCTGATGTTCAGTTAATTAGTTTGCAGTCGGTTTCATCTGATCGAAGGCATCAGTCCTGAGACATTTCCAAAGTCAAAACAGCAGACAATTAATGGGTCTAAACCCAAACCAAATCTGCCCCATAAATGGCTGACTTTGGGGTTCTGAAGCTCTAGAGTGAATTCAAATGGACTATTTTACCCTCAGGCTAAAAAGGCCCTATACATACCTCAACCTACAGGCCTGTTTTGATGTTAAATGTTTCGCTTATCAAATCGTGTCCAGGACCACAAGTTACCCCTCTCATGCGCAAATAATTACTTTTGATTTACATAATTTGGAATATATTTGATGCTTTTGATGTTTTTTTTCCTTAATTATATATGAAGTTGCAATCATCAACCATGCTTTTTCTTAGCAGTGAAAAGTTAAATGTAAATATCACACTCTCTTCAGTATGGTGGTGAGACTGGATTTTATGTAGAAAAGATTTAACTTTTTTACTATACTGGAATTGAAAATGGGTTGCGGAGCCACATGAAATGGGAATCAGAACATGATTAGGTGCCATTTTATGTCACATCAAGATAGGCGATGATGGGATTCTGGAATATATAGAGAACATGAATTAACTTTATCTTGTTCCACCTTATTTTCTTTGATTGATTAATGGGAACTATTCAGCAGATCGTAAAAGATACCTGGGAGATAACTTTTAGACAAGGAAATTGGCAAGCATTGTAATTTTAATTTCTCATAAATCTTATCTAGCACATTGTTTTGCTTTCATGTTTGGTGTTGCTTTGCTATTGAGTTCCTGTTAGCATACATCCTAATTGCTGCTGATAGCTTACCTGATCATTCATGTGATAGTTCTCCAGGATCAGGAAGATTCAAAGATTCAAGAAATTGAAGGAAAATGAAAGAAAGTGAGAGGGAGACTGAAATAACGAGAAAGGGGAAAGCAGAGAAAATTAAAAAACTGGTATTTCATCTTATGACCCATTCTATAACAGTGTTGATATTGATACAAGAACAGAATGCTAACTTTGGTTAGCTAACAAGGATCTAACACTAATTTGAGATTAACTAGACTAATTAATTTAAGTCTGCAATTTATCAGGTGCTTGACTTCAACAAGCTTCACATGTGTGGGGCTTCTTCTCTCTTGATCTCTAACACCATCATAACCTAGTTTATTTTATAGGTCAGTTTAACTCTTATGATTTTGTAATTTGACTTCTAAAGGACAATCTATCGAAATTTAATTTATCTCTGCTAGCAAATTTCTTATCGGTAGCATCTTCTATCATATATTTGACCTTTAATTTATCCCGTAATTTCTTTACAATAAACTTGTTCTAGTATCTATCAAATAAGTCATCAAACAAACCATTCAAAATATGATCCTTGCATATATATTGTGCATTATCCCATTTATACTCTTCTCTGATTGCAACAAGGATTTGTTTTTATTCTTTTCTAGACCAGGGGCAGTTAAAATACAGACAACTTTTAAAGTTGAAAGTAAGTAGTGTATCTTTTTTTTCTATCTTCTGCCAACATCAAACTGATATAATTTCTCAAACCCAAAAGTCAATTCTCCTAATGTCTCACTTACAACAGTTATTGTTGAATCTTGGAGGACCAGAACCTTTGGATTGTAGAACACAAGATTGAAAATCTAAAAAATCATGAAATAGTTCCAAGACATGTAACATTACCATCATCCTTAAAGGTTTTATATTTTAAGAATACAATAAAACCTAATGTTTGATTGTGTTTTTTTACATTAACGAAACTAATTCACTAAGCACTACAGTAATGTGCAAAGTGTTTGGAAGAGTAGATTGAATGCAATTTGTTTCCGTATTCTTTTAGAATGGAGATTGATTGCAAAATATTTAGGTCTATTTAAGAAAATAAAAAAAATTTATAGATAAGGATATGTATGTCTATTTGTACAAGCATAATATTTTGAACAAATATAATTATTTAAATAAATATAATTGTTTGAATAGACAAAAATGTTTGAACGTTTATAACTATTCAAAAGAATTTTTTCCTTTCATTTTAATTTTCAACACGAAATTATATCTTAAACTATTATCGTTGAAAATTTGCAACAATTTATGCGGTAAAGTAGGTATTACGGTGGGGGAGATGTTAGAAAAACTCAGTACACTCTTCTGGAGGTTCCAATAAAATTTCCATTTTAACAAGGGATTATTTGGTTGACATTCCCGAATTAGTCAGCAATACTCCTATACTTAGAAACATACGTGGATGCTTGATAGTAATAAACCTATTAATCAAATTGGTTGGTATAAAACCGGCTAGATAATAATAGATTAATTTGATGATAACCTTAGAGATGAAACCATCTGCCTTGATACCGGGATGTTAGGAATTGCGTTTCAGGGGGGTTTCTCCTAAATTCTAATGAGTTCATTATCTGTGCTAGAAGGTAATTATTAGTACAGACTACTCTACATGTGATAAATGTAAGCAGAATAATTGGTTGCTTTTAGATTTGTGAGGTCCTTGTTAGTTTCTGTATGCAATTACCTTTGAAACTCGCCGAATGCATGCCAATTATTTACAATTGTCCAGGGTTGCTCCTTTATCTTGGATTAATGGTGACGATACTATAATCAACACCAACAAAACACCATTCGTTAGGAATATTGCTGTAGTATCTGACACCAGTTTCTTCCGACAAGCTTTCTTCAACAGTAAAAGACTGTCAAAATCTCTTCTAGTTGATTCAGTAATTGGTTTTGTTCCCCACCTTAGCCTGTCTCTTCTAACCCCTTCAGCCCATACCAAATCAAATTTCTACTACCCATTAATTTATGGCGTGTCTGGATGTTAACGCCTCACTTAATTTTAGACTTGATTTCCAGAGCTCTTCCTGACACAGGAAACTAGTGACTGCCACTCCCACTTTGATGTTTCTAACATTTTCATTTTTGCTCTTCCCACTATTGATCTGAATTTCAAACTGAAATGATGCTTTATCATTATATGAGGTGGTCATTTCTTCAACGAGAATGAGAATATGAAGAACTTCTCCACCGACAATTGATGTCGAAGTGTATTGATGGGATTGACTGCATCCTGACAACATTGATCGTAAAATGGTTTTTGCTGTGATTTTCATTTTCCCTTGCTTTGGGTAGGTATAACATTTAGTGCCTTCTGACTGTAGGCTAATTTTTGTGCGGAGGCTTCTGATCCCAATGTTAAAGATTATGAATAACTTGTCTTACAAATTCACACCGGAACAAGCTTTCTCTGTGCTCGTTCTTTGTAGTCAAGACTCGTGAGGCAAAGAGGGTCCCATAATGAATCATTTGATTCTGCCAATTGACGCACATCACATCAACTCTTTCCCCATCCAGCATCTAACATTGGCCCAGATGCATTGCTTTTGAGTAGATAGCCATCACTTAACTCCTTCCCATCCTGTCATCTCCGAGGTCTCTTTCTTCCACGGTATTAGCGCTATAAATTATTAAGATCAAAAAGCATATATAAAGGTCCTCACAAGTCCAAGCAGACAGGGATAAAGTCACATACCCCTAAATCGAACCTCTTTAGTCCATTAAAATGAGGACCCACCATAGCAAATTATGCTTTTAACTGGTCAATTATGCAACTTATCAACAAAAGTTATCAATTTCAGCATGGATTTATTATCGGTTTCCTCATTTTGCACGGTGGGGTTGGAAAACCATAGCAGTTCCCACAATACGCGTCTTGCTTATTATTGATAAACCCTGTTACGCGTTTTGACGTGGAAGGACTCCTCGATTGTATATTTCATAACAAGAAAAATTATAGTACCGGATAGGAAATAAGTTTATACCTAAAAAGAAAGCCACCCTTTGTAAAGATTTTAACAAGTTGGCCTTTATAGAATAGGCAATCAGAATAACAATTCCAGGCTGTGTGACTGTAGATGTTTATTGACGGTGCACGGTTGTTGTATATTATTATAGAGTAATATTTTTTGACATAAAATTTAAAAAAAATTAAATAAATTTATTTTTTTATTATATTCAATCAAAATATTTGTATTTTTTATTTTAGGTCAAATAAACTCTTATAACTAATAATTGATTAATTATCATAAATTAAAATATCATTTATCATTTTATATTCACATAACACTAACATAACATTGATGCGATGGGTAAAAATTATCGCATAACTATATTATCATGCTAAATTAATATGTCATGTCATCTTCAATTATGATACATTAACATATCATAACATCATCAATTATAATATATTAATATACCACATTAACATCATGTAATATAAAATGATAAATGATATTTTTTTTAAAATTAATCATTAATTATAAAGATTTATTTAACTTAAAATAAAAGTATAAGAGCTTTTTTTGTTTAAAATAAAAATATAAGAGTTTGATTTAATATAATAAAAGTATAAAGGTTTATTTGAATTTCTTTAAATAATTTAGGAGGTTTTTTATAAATATTATACGTTTTTAATTGTATTCAACCAAACTCCTATACTTTTTATTTTGAAAAAAATAAATCTTTCTATTTTTGTTTTGAGCCAAATAAGCTTTTTATGACTAATGGTTAACTTGGTCAAAATATCACTAATCATTTTATGCTATATGATACTGACATTACATGTTGAAATGACAAGTAACATTTTTTTACCTTCCACATCATCGTCGTGTAAGTATAAAATAATAAATGATATTTTGATTAATGACCATTAATCAACCATTAGTCATAAAAACTTATTTGAATTAAATTAAAAATACAGCTTGATCAAATGCAATAAAAAGGTAAAAACTTAATGAATTTTTTTGAATAATTTAAGATTTTTTTTAGCATAATGCCTATTTTCTTTTATTAGATCTTAGTATATCCTTACATATATTATAACATATTTAAAAAAAAATATTTAGTCAAACACTTTGTTTTCTACTTAATACAAAACAAAGCAATTTAGCTCCAATTAATTTTATTAACATGGAATCAACCGGTTTTTCTTTTCATTTTTATTTTTACCACCATAAACATTTCTTTCACCACTGTTGCAACCGAATCAGAACACGATTATTCCTCTCCATATTTTCTTCATCATTCAGATAGTCTTGACTCTCTCCAACCTTTCACCGGTGACAAGTGTCCAATCTGGAGGCATGCTCTTTGCATGGCTCTCGAAGCCACAAACAAACTTGCATACGTATATGGCAATGTCTATAAACCCGATGAAAATTCTAAAGATCTACTCCAATTAAAACGTTGTAACAATATAGTCACCTCTTGGTTACTTGACGTGGTTTCCAAAAATATTGCTACAAGCATTACTTTTACATATCTTTTGCACATGAGATTTAACTTGATCTTTGTGGTCACTTATTTAGAAAAAAAAAAGAAAAAAAACCAACACCTGGAATATTTGGGATTCGTCATAATATTTCTCTCTCGTGATCAGAATCATAATTTTGTTGTTGCCTACCAAACTATTCTTAATGGTTTAAGGGATGAGCGGTCTCTATTGCTCTCTTCCAACTTGCACTTGTGGTGCCCTTAAAAGATTTAAACGAATTACAAGAGATTGATCATTTGATGATACAATTACTAATGGGTTTGAATGACTCCTACCACACGGGTCAAATTCAAATTCTTTTGATCAAACCCCTTCCCTCCATGACGAGTGCTTACTCTTTCCTTCTTCAAGATGAACGTCAACGTAGTCTTCATTCTTTGTCCACCATTAATCAAGCTGCCATGGATGCTTCTCAAGTCGCTACCTCTTCACACATCTCCAATTGCTTTCAAGGTAGAAAGCCATTCCATCATTGTGATTTTTGTGGCCTTGATGTCATTCTTAGTCTCTTAGAATTCTAATAATGATATTTATCTTATGAATATGGAGCTATATCAATAGAGGTCAAGGAAACACAGAGGGGAGAAAAATACTTTATGGGGAAGAAGATTATTTGTCTTATAATAAAAACAACAACTAAAAGAACCTTTTATATCAAGGCTCTTGCGAGGAAGAGAAAACATTTTCATATGGTGTAGTAGCACTCACTCTTCAACGCAATAACAAACCAAAGGTCTCTTTACATAAGGAATTTTTGCAATCCCAATCCACTAATAGATTGTCAAAACTAATAGAAAATAACAAGAAAAAAAGTAAATAGTAGTACATGTTGTTAGGAATTTTGAGAATATGGTGTCTTAGAAAGTAAGTATATTCTCATGCTTAATTTCATTAAATTTATTTATAATGAAAATACATTTTGATAATAAGACGAAGAGTTTGTTTTAAGTAAATATTCATTACCTAGTTATTACGGTGCCATGATTCTATTGAGATATGAAAATACATTTGTATGAAAAATCATACATAGGAGACATGTATTTTAATTGAATATAAAAAATTAGTCACAGTCATATAATAAAGTTGGTCACTTTATTGTATTAAGGTTGTAGTATTCAAATTACTTCCAATGAAAAGAATGTGATTTATTTCAAGAGAATGATAAGTCTCAAATCATCGAAATGGTTGATTTCGAGTAATGACACTATAACATGAACTAGAATCATGTGAGAATCAAATTGAAGTTTAACCGTTAGTTAAATCTTGATCTCAAACTTATGCATTTATTTATAGTAGAACCGAAATCCTGATAGATAGTAGACTCGTATTTAATCTCCTTATAATCTTTTATTCACCATGAACATGATCTTCATAAAGTGTTGATCTAGTCTTCGTATTTTGATATTATAATCGAGATGAACATTTGAAAACATATATCCAAATAATGAAGGTCATAACATTAATATCACTTCTAGTGATTTCAGGAATATTGGTAATAAATCTAGGTACAGTGGATTGATGAATTAGTTGTTCATCACATCTAGATACTCAAAAGATTAGATCTAGAGTATTGAATTACTAATTAGATGAAATTTGAAACTAGGGGACAATATTGACATAAAGGGTAAAATGATAATTTCACTTTTTATCATTAGATGGTTATGAAGGTTCACACTATCAGGTTTGCAATTGGACAACTAACAATTAATATTAAGTATTGAATTGTTTCTTATAATTATAGTTAATCTAAGAGTGCAACTACGAATGTATGATGCAGTGATTTCATGGTTAATAACCATGAATTATTTTTTAATAACTTAAAAATAACTCTAAATTTATTAAAGCTTAGAATGTCTATGTCCAAATAGATTCCCCACTTAGCTTCATAGAATTCAACTTTTTTAGGTTGGAATGCATGCTTTATTTGATTAATTAAATTGTGTACAAAAATGACAACTTTAACATATTTGTCCTAATTTAAATAAAAAAATATGTTTGGTCTTAATTTAGACAAGAAAATATGTTTGTCTTAATTTAAGACAAGAAAAATATTTTTTGTCTTAATCTAGATAAAAAAATATATTATCTCAATTTAGACAAGATAAAATATTTTTATCTTAATTAAAGACAAGAGTTGTCTTAAATTAAGTAATGCTAAAAGGATTCTTGCAAAATGAATCTAGACATCCATGTTGATAAAAGAAGACTCCATATTTGACTATCACTCTTTGATTTATTTTTAATTCTTTTTAAACAAAGATGGATAATAATAAAATAAGAGTTATTATTTAATAATGAGTTTTATTTAATCAAGAACTTAAAATGATAATTAAAAACTAAAATTATTTATTTTTTAATTTTAATTTTGATAATTATGGAGCATATTTGATGCTTCTATAACTCTAAATGGATAGTTAAGATCGATTCAAATGTGTTTGATTTTGATTAAATCTTTGAAGCATGAGTTTTAATAAAAAGAGAAGAGATTGGAAGAAAAGAAACGAATATACTTTTTCTTGAAAAAGTTTCAACCGTCACTTCTCTCCTCTTCCTCCAAAAACCTTTGCAGTATCTTTCTTCTTTCTCCCATTCTTAGCTGAATTTTATGAAAAAAAATAACCATTAATTTTTAGGAAGAAAATAGAGACAAAATTTATTGCTATCTTATAGTCTAACATTCCACGCCTTGTCCACTCAAGATTCAGGTTGAAAATGTTTTTGAAGAATAAGTGGTAAACTTGTTTGATCGAGAAATCATTCATTAGTATAGTGGTATTCGAAAATAAGAATCTTAAAATAAAATGTATATTTTTTTCACTTAATAGATTCTTATTTTTTTAAGATGTGATTATGTTTCTTGTAATAAGAATGATGTGTGTTTCCACTTGTGTAATTGGATTGTTTGCTTCTTTTATAAAAGAATTTTTTGAAATCCATGTTTTACACAATCATATTAGTCCACTAAGATCCTACTCCAACACATGTAATACAGGCATTAAACGTTAAAATTGTAATAAACTACACAACATGGCTTCATGATGTTACACACCATGGCTCCAAGATGTTACATGCCAAAGCTATTGGTTGTTACACACCATGGTTGTAGGATCTTACACACCATGGTTGCAACAAGCTTCCATCTTCAACACACCTCCTTGAAGCTTGAATTGTAGACTCCTAGTTTGGCTCTTAGATTTCAAACTTGTGTTTATCAAGCCCTTTGGTGCAAATGTCTACTAATTGGTCATTTGTACTACAATGCTTTACCTTTATCTTATTGTTTTTGATAGCTTCTTTGATAGCATGGTATTTGACCTGAATCTGTTTGGTCCTTCCATGTTATACAGTGTTATGAGCAATTTGCAATAGCTGATTGACTATTTAACTAGAGGATAGTAGGCTCTTGTATATTGAATTTCAGATCCGATAAAATTTTTCTAAGCCACAAGGCTTGATTGCTTACTAATGTAGTAGCTATATACTTTGCTTTTGTAGAAGATTGAGCAACAATATCTTGCTTTTTGAGTCTTGGGAGAAGATTGCACTGCCAAAGGAAAAATAGCTCCCACTGGTACTTATTGAGTCTTCTAAGCTTCCAGTCTAATGATTATTTGAACACCTTTCAAGCTTTATACTCTCAGCTTTATAGAACTTAAGACCAAGGCTTAAAGTTCCTTTCACATACCTGAGTATTCTTTTGGTTGCTGTCAAGTGAATATCAGAGGGTGCTTACATGAAATGTGAGAAAAGGCTAATAGCAAACATGATGGCAAGCCTTGTTGCTGAAAGATATAGTAAACCACCGACCAGCCTCCTATACTGAGTAACATCAACCTTAGCACCTTTATCTTTCTTAATAATTTTGATTCCAATCACTAGAGGAGTAAGTACAGGTTTAGATTTCTCTATTCTAAAATTTTTTACTAGCTCACCTATATATTTCTTCTGATATAGGAATATAACATCTGAGGTTTGAATGATTTATAGTTCTAAGAAGTATGACCTTACTCTTAGATCACTCATTTCAAACTCATCCTTCATTTTAGCTTTAAAATCAGTTGAGTGTTCACTACTAGGTTTTGTGATGAGAAAATCATTTACATAGACTGACACAATCAACTGAATACTATCATCAGAACTTTTCACGTATAATTTATGTTCGCTTTCAGTTCTAGTGAAGCCTTAACTTTACAAGTAGTTATCCATTTTTTCATACCAAGCCCATGAGGCTTATTTGAGTCCATACAGTGCCTTAATAAGCTTACATATCTTACCTTTTTTGTCAATTTGAGCAAAACCTTCAGGCTACCCCACATAAATATCTTTTTCAATAGTCTTATTTAAAAAAGAAAATTTGATGTCCAAATGCAAAATCTACCATCTTTTACTAGCAACAAGTGCCACTAGTAGCTTGATGGTATCATGCCTAGCTATAAGAGTGAAAGTTTCAAAAAAATCAACAACATATACCTGTTAAAACCCTTTGACTACCTATCTAGCTTTTTGCTTGTTAATCGAATGATGATAATTGAGTTTGGTCCTATACACGCACTTAACTCCAATAACTTTCTAATTCTTTGGTCCATCAACTAAAGTCATGGTGTTGTTCTTCTTTATCATTATCATTTTAGCCTTCATTGCCTGCTTATAGTGCTCATTTGAAGTAGCTTCCAAACAACAACTTGGTTCGGTGATGGCTACATGGCATCTATGATACACATCTTGAAGTGATGGTGTTTCTCTGACAGGAACTTCATTAACATTTTTATCAAGTGCCATGTCTTCTTCAGTATCAGACATAACATTTGCTATAACATCTTTGTTTAAAACAGCTTCAACTATACTAGTGTTCTAATTCCATTTAGCATTCTCATCAAATCTGACATCCTTGCTAACAATCAGCTTCCTTGTCTTGACATATAGTAACTTGTAGCCTTTTAAGACCCCATTATAGTCAAGATGAACTGCAATCATAGATTTTTCATCAAGCTTGCTTCTCTTGGCATCCGGTATCTTGGCATCACAGACACAATCAAAAACTCTAAGATGAGTTACAATAGGTTTGATAGCAAGCCAGGCTTCAAAAAGAGAAAAAAACATTTTATGGGGAAAAAGACTATTCGTCATATATTAAAAATAACTACTAAAAGAGCCTTTTATACCAAGGCTTTTACAAGGAAGAGAAAACATTTCCATATGGTGCTACAACATTCACACTCTCCAAAGTAGTAACAAACCATAGGTCTTTTTACATTAGGAATTTTTGCAATCCCAATGCACTAACAGATTGTTAAAACTAACAAAAAATGACAAGAATAAAAAAAATAAGTAGCAATATGAGTAGCATAGATATTACACGCTGAGATTTTAATAAACTGCACATTATGACTCCAAGATGTTACACACCATGGCTCTAAAATGTTGCAAGCTATGGCAACAAGATGTTACATGCCAAAACTTCAAAATGTTACGTGCCATGGCTCCAAGATGTTACAAGCTGTTAGTTGTTACACACCATGGTTGCAAAATGTTACACGTCGTGGCTACAATAAGCTTCCATCTTCAATAGTCTCAATGTCACAAGAAACTTGGAAACTAATAGTGTCATAATACTAATACCTTATTTTCTCTTCAACCTCAAGTATACTAATACCATACTCATACCATATTTTCCCACTTACAATATTATCATAGTTCTAGTGCCATGTATTCACCATTTTTTTTTTTGCCAATGCCTACAAGTACTTTTTTCCTCTTTCTTACACTTTGTCTTATCATTATTTTACTCATAAACATTTTTTTTTCTTAATTCTTTATTCGCTACTTGTGAACCTCACACTTTTAATGAAGCATTTAAGTTTCTCAAATAGAGAAGTGCCATGCATAAGGAGGTCAAAGCTCTTGAGGTTAATCAAACATGGTTTTTGTTAGTCCTAATGGAGTGTTAGAAGGTGAATAGTACTTTTAAAAAAATTTGAAGGAAACTCTTAAGGTTGACAAACTTTTAAAATATTTTGACAAAGAAAGTTTAAAACTTGTGAAGGCAAAAAGACATCAAGTAAAGAAAAGGTAAAGAGAAGTGGAAAAAATACAAATATTTATAGTGGTTTGATCCCATTGACCTACATCTTCTACCTTGATCTTCTAATCAAGAATTTTTAACCCAATTCCAATAAACCAATGGAATTAACAGCTTTTACCATACTTTTCCCAAGTGAGCTCTTAACTCAAGCAAAAAACTCTTATAAAATTCTCCAAGCTTTCTTAAGCTTAGTCTACTCTTAGAGTATCTCTCACACTCTAAGTAAGCAACTAATACAAAGAAGATAGAGTACAATTGATCATCCAGATGATTTAGGATGCACAAAGTTAAGTTCAAAGCTCTCTTTTACGAAGATAAGAGGGAAGCATAATAAAAAGAAAACTCTAAGACCCTTCTAAGCTCAATTCTTGCTCTTGGATGGTTTTCTCTTGCATTTATGATTGTTTAAAGCCTTTTTTATGCTTGAAGGATGATTTCTAGCAATTAAAGATAGTTTAGAAGAAATCTATTGATTATTTTGTCCTTTAGCGATTTTTTTGAATCTAGTCAACTAGCCTATTTAATTGATTAAAGTCTTTTTGCTTGTCTCTTTGTTTTTCATGTTGATCAATTAATCTTGGCTTTAACCAATTAAAACTTCCCTATATTCTCTTTAATCAATTAATCTACTCTTTAACTGATTAAAGTTTTCTTGAATCTCTAACGATCATCTTGTAATCGATTAATTTGAACCTTATGTTAATCGATTAATATTCACATTGAAGCTCTAAAATGCTTTCTATTGCTACTTTAGTCATTTAAACCTTATGGTTAATCAATTAAAGTGTTCCATGAAGCTTTAAATCCTTTTACAAGCTTATTAATTGATTAAATCGTGGTGTTAATCGATTAAACTTGTTCCTTAAGCCCCATATCTCTTCCAATACGTCTTTAATCGATTAATCCTTGTGTGCATCAATTAAAGGCTTCTTTGAAATTTTGAATTCTTTCTTTTAGGCTTGATTGATTGATTAAACTGATATGTTAGTCAATTAAACCTTTGAAAATGTCCTTTAACTTGCTTTAATCACTATCTTGAGACTTGAAACATATTAACAAATTACAACTTTACTCCTACACACTCAAGTAACATAGTTAGATTTAAAGAATGGGGAATGTTTTATTATCATAAAAAACATATAGAGTCAACGGTCTTTAGTTCCTTTGTCTGATGGTAAGATAGCTATTGGTTCTAAATGGATCTTTAAAATTAAAAGACACTCTAATAGCACCATAAAACAATGTAAAGCTCATTTGGTTGCTGAAGGCTGCACCTATTGTAAAACTTGTCACAATTCGTGTGTTACTCACTATTGTTACTACATGACATTGGCTTTTTCATTAGTTAGATGTTCAAGATACCTTTCTTCATGGTGATTAACATAAGAAATTTTATATGTAACTACCTCCTCGGTATTGATTTAAGGAGGAGAATCTTGTTTCTCGTCTTCACAAGTCCTTAGATGGACTTAAGCAAGCTTCTATGTATGATGCTTGCTTTGTCTCATCCCGCGCTAATCACTCATTATTCTATATGTATCAAGGTACATCTTTTGTATTTGTGCTCCTATATGTTGACGACATGGTTATTACTGGCAATGACAAATTTGCTATTGAGATTTTTAAACTTATTTCCATACTCATTTTTGAATTAATGATCTTGGTGCCTAGAAATATTTCCTTAACATAAAAGTTGTTTGTCCTTCAAATGACTTATATTTAACATAGAGGAAATACACATTTTATATTCTTAAGGATTATGGTTTTCTAGGTTTTAAAATTGCTGAATTTCTTATGGAACAAAGCTTGAGGCTTACTGATTTTGTTGGAAAACAACTACAGGATCCTTCTTAGTATAGGTGCCTCATTGGTCGATTAATTTATCTCACTATTAGGCTTGATATTGCTTATTTAGTGCACATTCGAATCAGTTCATGCATATTACACATAAACCTCATTTGGATGCAACCTATCTTCTCCTTCATTATTTGAAAATTTCTCCTAAGCAAGGCCATTTCCTTTCAGCCGATAATTCTCTCTAATTATTTGCATTTATATTCCAATTGGGTAATTGTCCAATGATTCATCGTTTGATAACTAGCTATTGTATCTTTCTTGGTCTTAGTCCCATTTCTTGATAGAGCATTACTCTTTTATAAAAGCTTAGGTGGCGTTTAGTAATTTAATCTATTTTTTTAAGTAAAAATAAAAACACTGTTTCTATTTTTAAAAAAAGAAATAAAACACGTTTGGTAAAATTCTTGTTACAAGAAACTTTTTAAAATAAAAACATGCAAAACATACTTGGTAATATCATATATTTGTTTTTGTTATATACTAACTTCAAAAAATATAGCAAAATAAAAAACAATTAAGTCATATAAATCATCCAATATGCAAAATACCATTCGTATAATTGTTTTTCAAAGTGCAAAACTTGAACTAAGAGGTAAGAATACAATCAAAGACATAAGATTCAAAGAAAAAAGTGATAATTAGAACAATGACTTTAAAAAATAACATTAAAACCAATCATCTACCATGAACACTTGCCTAAATTTGGTTCACAATCTCATCTCTCACACGGGCCATTCGGCAAAGTTGACCATGAGTTATATCAATGTCAATGAGCCAGACAAAGAGAGAGGACAAGAGAAGGAAAAAGAAACTCGTCTGAGGTGGATCATATATGAAGAAACTTGCCTAAGGTGGAAAAGCAAACGGATCAGACATAAAAACAAAAAAGGATTTAGTGTGTGGTTATTAGAAGAGAGAGAGAAACAAAGAAAAAAAAACAAGAGAAAGGTGGTTTGGTGTTGGTCTAATTGGAAATGAGGTAATTCAGTGTATTTTTTAAAAAAAGCAAAAAAAAAAATGCAAAACACTTTCTTGTGTCTGTGTTTTTTGTAGCAAATTTCAAAAACATTTTGACAAAGAAAAAATAAAAACAGGGTTACCAAATATTGTTTTTGTTAATGTTTCCATAATTATGCAAACAAAAACAAAAAAAACAACAAACACCTGTATTATCAAACGGGACCTTAATATCATCCATAACAATGATTACTTATAAAATTATTTGATTGAAATCTTTATTGAAAGATTTTGGTAATTTTTTGTCCAATCTCTTTATTTTGATTATCAATGCTGTTCGTGAGAAACTAAAAGCTGGCTTCCATTTTAATGATTCCATTTTCACCTAGTTGTTGACTTACGCACTCAAACCTCTTTGGCAATGAACGTTTTTCTTTTTTTACACGCTAAGTTGGGCATTCAGAATTTTCATGCTCTAACTTAAGAGAGAGTATTCAAGCAATATTTTCTCTTTATTAGATCTTAGTATATTGTTACATTTATTGCAATATATTTTCTATATATGATTAGTCAAACACTTTTATGTATATACTTGACTTTTTAATCAATACAAAATAAAACAATTTAGTCCCAATCACATTTTCTTAATGTATATATTGACACCCCGGTTTAGTTCTTTCTATGTCCAATTGAAGTTCCCAGTGACGGCAGCTCAGTAGAAAAATTCTATTAGGATCTATATATAAATAATTCATCATGCTATTAAGAATCCTAAAGATTGGAGAAATAAATCTGTTAATTTTTGCATGCAGTATTCTTGAAGAAATGAACACGGTGAGGTTGGTAAATGTAATGTTTGGCATATTTCATGGCATAGTTTAAGGAATCGAATAAATTAGAGAATTTATTCTGATGAGCTACCAAAAGAAGTAAAATTTTTGGGGATGCCACATATATATTGATAAAAGGAGGATGGTGGGTGAAATGATTTATGACTTTGTGAAATGATTCCAAAAACCTGTGTTACTATCGGCAACCAACTTCATGCTTTATCGTTTCTTTTCTGCTATCATGCGGTCCTCCGACAGATTAAACACCAGTTTTAGCACTTTCTGGTCTGTAATTTGACAGGATAGTCAAAGACAGCCTTGTAAACTCGGGAGTACCATTCGTTTGAGACGCTTGGAGTTATCTTATCACCCACCACAAAAAGTGACCTCCAAGTCCTCTTTGGACCATAATCCCGAATATTTCAGTGTCATTGATACAAGCATATCTAACTACAATTAAATTAATTATGATGCATTTGATTGGATAGGTTGACACATTTCAACGAAACCATAGCTTAAAAAGCTCCTATACCATTAAAGCCTTTGCGTTCTCGGTAAGCAATAATGTATCAAGTTGAATGCGAATCCTGAGAGGAGAAGGGACAGAGCGCTCAGAAAAACCTCAAATTTCGCAATGCTTTGGGGTCCATTACGCCAGGCTTTTATCCATCGACCCATCAGTCGTGACTTGTCTCTTCTTGGTCCCCGCATGACAGCCCGTGAGTAACTGTCCCTGTAGTCAGAAACGTAGCCAATGGGTGCCCACTGAAATATATAACTTGCAGAGTAGAATAACATGCCCCGTAAGAGCAGAAACAATTCTGATGAGGTTACGCAACAGAAACAAAAAGACTATTAGTCTATGAGATTATCATACAATGTGGAAACTAAATAAACCAAAATATGAAACATGGAGTACATGTTTTTATGACTATGACGACATCCCCTGGCCCATACAACAAATATTTACAATGCACCCCACCCAACAGAACCACGCCCTTCCATAGCCATGAACTAAGCACCATCGCTATGGCGATGGTGCTCACACTCTACAGGCATGACAGGAAACCTAGCAGTATCACTACAATAGTCATAGACCAAGTGGTTGGCCCTGACCCACAAGAGTTGGTGGCTCTGGTGCAAACTTAACTCGGACATTGTAGGCTCATCCCACCAGAACCTCTTCTGTCCACTGCTGCTACATTTCTTAGCATTCTCATCTGCCGCCACCGACACTGGGCACTCGCATGCGTCTATTTTGAAGCCTTTGTAGGAGGCAACGAATGGTGCATGGCTCCAATCAGTCTTGACAAGGCCACCCTGCGTGGCCCAGTCATCAGCGTTCCATATCGAGCTGTATACGCCCATGGCTTGATCTTTAGGAAAGGGAATTCCTTTGTGTTCCATGTTTGTGTGCACTCTTATTGGGGTCTCATCCACTAGAAATCTGAATAAAGAAAACAAGGATATATCAGAACAATTTCAAGCACCAAGAATATAATACAGAAGCAAACGATCAAGCAATGCCAAAAACCAAAAGGCACAGAAATCTATATATACCTACCAACCTGGCAATAAGTACATTCATATTTTAAAATAAAATAATCATTAATGCCTTTTTCCAAAAAGAATGGAACCTTTGGTGCTGTAACACAAATCTTTAGGAAATCCTAGACTCCATATTTAATCAATTATAAATCATCGATATCAAGATTGGCAAATACCAAGATGAATCTGACTATGCCACTGCCACAACAACCAAAACCCACCCACACAACACAGAAAGCAGAAGAAATTCACCGAGATCGCCTGTGCAGTGAATGGAACTATTACAATCCGAGGGCCAAGGCTATGACAAGAAATTAAAAATAGTAAAGAGTATACATCTGTCTGCATCTTTATTACATCAATCAAGAATCGGTCCCCTTGTTTCCATTACTTTCGTTTTTTGTGCAGTTTTGCAAACCAGAGTCAGTCTAGCTCATTTGGCACAAATGAGACCCCGCATAGTATAGCTTACTCAGCACAAGACAACGCAAATTTTATCATTTCTTTACAGCTTTTCGTGACAAATTGACAATCAAAACGTACAAAATTACAGACATATACGCATAACATTGTATACAAGCACTTTTCATAGAAAACATTGTGTATAAGTAAATGATACTTAAAACAACACTTACAGAACTTGGCGCTCGTTCCAACGGATGGAGTACGAGTGGAAGTCCTTGGTGGGGTCATACCAAAGGCTCATCCTTTGCTCCCTGTTGCCTACACCATTCACGTAAACATTGGTCTGAACAAGGTAGGGTTCACCTGTGGTATTGCCTAGGAACTCGAAATCAAACTCATTATGATTTGGACCGTCCGATGACATCTGCGTCAAACAAACATCAAAGCAGATGTCAATAACACGAAAATAAATGATGAGTTGATCAGTGTCTGAATGTGACATGTGAGTCAGAATTACCAAATCAAACCAATTAAGATGCTAATTGAAGTCAATGACATGAGGAAAAAAGGCTTATTCACTACAAATCATTGTTTTCACAGATCATGGTGGGGACAAGGCTAAATAAATGTAAAATGAATTGACTTTAAAGTGATTCACAAGTGTGTAAAGAGAGGGTAGCTGCAATTAGTACTAGCCTCGACATAAGAAAAGAAAAGGCCAAGTTTTGATTGTCTGCAACTGGAAAATATTGTTCATTACAATATGCAAATTATGGCGAATTATTATTGAATGGGGACCCATGTCATGATTCAGGAATTACCCAGCTGAGCTGTTATCCACCTTATGTGCGTATAAAGGTTACTAAAAGGCTGAATGCAGAACAGACTCATAAAAAAGAGAAGACAAACACTTTTTCTTTGGGAGGTAAATTGTGTAATATAATATACTCACATAGTAAGCAGTGACAGTCCCAGCAGAGTCACCCTCGACAAGCTTAATCTGCATGGTTACTTCTCCAAACAAGTACTTGCTCTTTGATGCAAACCCAGCACCTGGAATCACCAACCCACCATTTCATTAATATATAAGTTGATAAAAGGAAAAAATACAATTAATAGTATAGCAGATACCGATTTTTCAGAAGGATAACACAAAAACAGCTGAATGGACAGCATAATACAGAAAAAAAAATTAGAGTTTGCAGTGATTGTTTTCAAAGGAAAACAGTGATTCTTGAGTTTGTGAAACGAGGGTCAATGGTATTGTTCCAGAAAAGTACACAAGCTTTGAGCTTGATGGAGGTTTTAATGGGACAAAATGCTGAAAACTGAAAAGTTGCCCTATTTTTTTGGTAAAGAAAACGGTGATATTTACCAGAATAGTTATCAAGTTTGAGTCTAAGGAGGTCTCCTTCATAGATGAAGTGATCCATAGCCCAACCAGGTTGGAAAAGCTCATCAAACTTAGCTGAGCTTGCCAAACTTAGCACCATAAGACCCACAAAGAAACCCAAAGCCACAGACATTTTAAACAAGACAGCCATGGGAGTGAGAAAGCACTAGACAGATGCAAAGAGAAGAGGGGAGACAGCAGTAAGTAGGATAGAGAGCTTAGTGAAGCTTCTACTCTGAAAATACTCTGTAGAGACTCTCTACGCACAAGCAAGACTGGCTCATTTTATAGCCAAAACTTCCATTGGCTTGTTTCACAAGCTGCAGATGGGACAGCGGGGCAGTGTCCCCACTTAATGACTAATTCCACTGGCCACATGACATGCCACGTCACCCGAATTCATTTTAGCCACGTGAGATATTTAAAACAACAAGAAAAATGACAAGTAATCCGAAAATTAAAAGAATGTAGCCGTTGCTCTGCCATTGCCCATTTCCACCCGACCCTTATCTGGACCAAAGCTGGGGACTGTGTGGGGGCACTAAGTTGGACATGTCTCTGTTCCAAAGGGCTGGTACACAGATTTTACGCAATGGCATGAAGCCACGTGGACAATACAGCTGTTTTTCTTAGCTGTCCAGTTGTCACTGGCAGAGTGAGATAAAAAGCTCCCTATTTTGCTCGGAGTCTCTGGCCCAAAACAAATAGATACCTACTCGCCTGTTTGCCGTAATGAAATGCACTCGCTGGGTTATGTTGACACGTATGGCCGATTAGAGGGAGAATGTGTGGTGAAGTAGGGAATAAGAGTCGTGGGACAATGTCACTGTCTTCTTTGTTTTTTGTTTTACTTTGCTGAGGTGAGGTCAGTGCCAGCTGGACAGTACAGGCGCACTGTATATCTCCATATCTTTAAATATTAAGGTGGGGGAATTTAATTCCAAGGAAATGCTAATTTTTTGAAGCCTTGATATGTGTGCCAATTTGTTTTTTAATTTTGAGGAATTTTTCCATTACTAACATTAGACATTAGTTTAATATAATGAAATAAAGAAATGAAACACAACAGTGATAGATTTGGTCATATATCTATATAATTTGGAATTTGGTTAAGTAAACGTTGGCAGATATTTGGGATGGGCATTATGACATTAAGTGGGGATCCAAGATTTCCTAACAACTACTAGAAAAAGTGATATCAATAAATTTCGTTTTTATTTGACTTTTGTCTTTATTCTTTCAAGTGATGTTAACCTTCTTTAGGGGACAGGGGCCTAAAATCAAGTGTGGTTCACTTCATAGAGGCGTTAAGACTTAAGAGCTTCCATAATTGAAAACATTTGTAGTAATGCCATTCTGGTCATTTTTGTATTTTAGGTGTAGCTTCTATTCTTGTCATTAATATAAGCACCTCAGCTGTAGTGTGAGATGCATATGCAAATTGAGTCAATTTCCATCAACTTACTATTAAAAATATCACACAACATTGATCATCTTTTCTTCTGAGGCATGATTAGTAACACTAGTATTATGTTTTTGTTAGGTGAATGGTCAACGTGGTATGAATAAAGCCATAAAAGGGCAGAAATCGGGTAGGCTGCTTAGCTGTTGCTTACAAATTTAAATCTGACGGGCTTTGGGTAATGATGCTAATGAACAAAAGAAAAAAGAGAGATTAGTACTATGAACCTGGGGTAGAGTTGAGTTGATTTGATCGGATTAAAAAAGCAAGGAATGGTCTTTTTCCATCTCTTTTTTCCCTAAGGTGTGACCCTTTCTCCCAAATTGAGTACACTGCCAATGTTTTCTTGACGAACTCTCTTCGCTGTAACAACACTAACCAAATGCAAATGACAAAGATGGCTCTTGGGAGCTGCATGGTTCATCGGTCGCATGATGGTACGGCCACCTTTACCGAGTAAAATGAGGCAAGGGTCCGCCATTATCCCAGCTCCAAAAAGTACCATGCTGACTCTGCAATCTCAGAGAGCTTCTGACAGTCCAATTACGAAGCTCCGCGTGGCAAGATATTTTGGGGAAAATGGCTGTACTAATCAGTACGTACAGTCTACGGTTGGAAAGAGGTAGAGCTGGAAGGTGATAAACATTTAAAGGGCAGCCTTTATGGCTTCAAACAGGCGATTGGTGATTGACGTTTAAATGGATGAATAGATGTTAATACGAACGACGATTGCTCGCAGATAAGGGTCCCTCGATCTTATCTTTAGAGATGGGTCTGAAATGATAACCTGCTCCACTAGCTACTATTACAGTGTCAGTACTATCTTCTTTCGTGTTTGCAGTACAAAGGCTAGCAGAGCTATTGAACACCTATCTAAACAGCCATCTTGCACTTGCTCAACATTTTTGATCTGGGATAACCTTAATATAACAGTAGGATACAATCCCGTTTACTTACATTTGATCATCACATTCACGCACCACGAACTCTGGTAAAAGGTTTTCATTTCAAATTCTACTTCAAAAGCTACTATAATTTTTTCTAGTTGTTTACTCTCCTATTTTAACTCGTTTGTTTTTTGCGAATTTTTCTTGCAATTCATCTTAGGTGGATTGAGAATAAATAGCCCCAGACTATAAAGTAATTGTAAAAGCACCTACAGACTCAAATGATTATTATTCTTACGTTGAAATTTAGTACCGATAATGACTCCATGAACCCAATGATTGATGCCTTTCGTGAATGACAATGGTGAATAAAGCAGCCTTAATTAAACCACGTTCAAGAATGTTAATACCGCTACTTTTCTTCCACTTTCCACTTCAAAGTTTTTGAACAAAATCAAAGTATTACCTTTTTATTAGATCTATCCCTTAGTCGACTCATCAACTTTGCTTCAATCTATGAATTAGGTTGATTTTAATGAATATATTGATAAAAGTAACCTAAGAACCAAGTTTCATAATCTCTTCAACTGTCACGTAACTAAAAATATAAAAAATATTTACAATGCTATATAGGTATGAGTTTTTTTTAAAAAATAGACCTAATGTATAAGACATTTTTTTTAATAATTTTTTTATAATTTTAATTAGTTTTAGCTAAAAGAATTAACATTTGAACAAAATTACGTTAAATAAAATCGATCTATTTGTTTGACTCCATACCTTAACCTGAAATCTATTAATGGGTTAAATATGTTTATGTTTGTGCCTTAAATCAACTCATATTCTTTTAGCTTTCCTTACTAGGCCATTCATTTTTGAAGTATTCCTTAATAAAAAGAAAAACGTTTAAGCTTTTGAAGCATTTTGGAATAATTTTTAATACACGAAAAGAATTTTTGAACATTTTAAGCATTTTTAAACATTTTGGAGTAATTTTTTATATATGAAAAAAAACTTTTAAATATTTTGAGTATTTTTTGTCAAATAGGTATATTCGTTAACTATATTATTAAATGAAATATGGTATATAGTTTGAAATTATTGATTTTATTAAATAAAATTCAGTAATTTTAGTGATTTTTATGCATTGCATAATTGATTTTGGGTATGGTGATGACTTCTCATCTCATTATTAAATTTTATATCTAAAAACATTTGTTAAGTAAATAAGGATAAAATACTATAATTTTTTAAATTTTGATTAAAATTATATAAAAAATTATTAATTTTTAAAATAAACATTTTATCCTAAAACTACAAATACTGTTAATAAAAATAATAAAAAATAAAATATTTTTTATTAATTTAAAAATTATTATTATATTTAAAAAAAATAAAAAGCACCAATTGGTTTTCCGTAACCTCCCAAGAAAGGGGAGCATTGGTCGGTGCTCCCAAAGCAGGGGAGCACTAATCGAGGCTCCCTAGGGGCAGCGACGAACTTAAAATTCCTTTTCGTGGTGTCATAATTAAAATAATTATAATAATAATTAAAAAATATAAATATATTTAAAATCATAAATAAAAAATTTTAATATTAAATTAAAAAATTATAAATTTAGTATATTCATTTAATATTTAAAAATAAAAATATTTAAAATGACTATAATTGTTTACAATTATTTTTCATATTTTGAAAATGGTGTATGATATTATTAATAGAAATATTATCAAATTCATCTTTTTGAATATACGTCACAAAGCAATCATTCATCCAAAATTACTACTCGTTAGCATAAACTAAGATACTAGAATTAAATAAACTATGATTTTACATAATAAATTATCAAATTCAATAACTAATAATATGATAATTTTCTATTTATTAATCAAAACTAAATACAAGCATTTTCAAATCACATAAAGTTAAATACAAAAATCAAATAATTAAACAATCTATCTACAAAATAAATAAAAAACATAATTTCAATATATTATTTGACATGCAATATTATTTTTTACTAGCTAGATTATAATCATGAACCCAAACTATAAAATTAATCAAAAAATATTTAGACATAAAATATTTAAAAGCTTAATTTTAGTTAAAAATTACTTACAATTGAAACCTAGATAAGTTACTTTAAGAGTAAAAAACATAAGCAAGGATCGAAAAAAGGAATGATTTGAATTTTTGGATAAGAAAAGTAGTTTAGGTTTTGGTTTCTTAATAAAATCTTAAATTATAGAAGGAAGTTTTTTTCCTTTTTCATGTAGTATTAAATTATAAAATATAAATTACTTTTTCATGAATCCCTTTTATTTGAAGTTATTGACCCCATTTCTTATAAAATTATAAAAAAAATAAAGTCATTTGTATATTAATTGCCCTAAACTATAAATAAATATTATAAAAATTAAAGTTTTTAGAAACACCATTCTCTTGTTCATGGGTCCGCCCATGCGAAGGGGAGCTTCGGAAAATAGAGTAGTTTTTTTTAATTAATAAAAAATAATTAAAAAATAAAATTATATACTTATAATTATAAAAATTAATTACGAGTAAAATTGGTTTTCTATTCTTATTATGTTAGTAAGTTGATAAAAATATTAATAGTTGATTAATAACTTGATCTAGGTGTCTAACAAAATTTTTTTTTGAGATAGAGTATTTATTTTAAAAATTAATAAATTTTTTATGATTTTAACCAAAATTTAAGATTTTGATTCAATAAACAAATATTATAATAAAAAACTGTTGCATATACTAATACATGTCCTACGGGTACAAATCTATGCACTGAATCAAAAAACCTAAATACTTTGGCAGTTTGGTGACGTGTCAGGAGACGATTGGTTTGGCTGTGGCGGAGTAGGGACAAGGGAGTAAGTGGCACAGCGTGCACACGTGAAATACGTTGGAGATGTAGCGGTGGTGACGGCTAAATTAAGCAATGGAAAAAGTGTGAGAAAAGGCCAAAATGGAAAGTTTCACAGTCGCACGTGATTCTTCTGCAGTTTCCATGTTGTGGAATTTGATGCGCACTCCTTATCCAATTCTAATGTTTTTTTCTTTCTGAGGCCACTTGACGACAGACAACTTCCATCGTAGTAAGCTTCGAATGTTTTGCAAATCGGTCCGGGCAGTAATTGAATAGTTGGTAAATTTTTATGCCCTTTTTTGGGCCTCTTTTGATGCTTTTGGAAGTGTCGTAACAAGCAAATGATCTGAGGTTATTCTAAAATGCCAAGAATTTGTATTGCAAGATCTACATCACCTTACAAGAATTGAGGTTTGTATGATAAAATTGACAGATTCATCTTGACCATATGTTGTCTAGGCAAAGCCCATAATCCGTATTACCATATCGGTAGTTATCTCTCTCCATCCGTAGCCTAGGAGATGCAAAATTTTGATAGTCTCTAAGCTAGTCTTATGCTCAATCCAGTTAATTAAAATGAAGTAATTCACACCAACAGACAATTGATTATATTCTCAGTGACAGAAGCTTCAGAACATAATTATTAGTAGCATTTTGAGCATTTGATTCATTAGTTAGTATTTGATCCTTTAACAATAAAGAGTAAAGTTCAAATATTTCTTCTTTTAATTATAAATAAAATTTAATTATTAATAAGAATTTAAGTGTGGTGGTAAAGATTTTGATATACTTGTTAAAAGTTTTAAATTCGAACATCAACAAGAGTATATAATGTTTTAAAGAATAAAAGCATCACGTATCAAAAGAATTAAAAACTTTTTTTTTTAATTTTTTGAAAAGACCTCACTCAAAGAAAATATCTTTTCTTTTGTGTTTCTCTTTTTTATATATATTTTTATTTTTTTCATGAAAGAAAGAAAAGAATCCTTTCTTTTTCATGTTTATTTCCTTTTTTAAAAAAAGAAAAGAGAGAAAACTATTCTTTTGAGATTTTGAACGTGAAAGTAATAAGAAAACTTTCTAAAAAATAGAAAAATAACGATGTCAAAAAATCTTATTCTTCTCTCTTTTATAATAAGACAATAAGAGAAAGGAAAGAAAATACTTTTGTTTTTGTTTTTTAAAAATATATCATTTTGACACCTATTATTTTTATTTTAACAAAATGGAGATTGCTAGGACAAAATTATTCTTTAGTGCGTCCTAAATTAGAATGTACTCTTCATTACAAGTTAGATATGGCTTTACTTATAAGAGGGCTTCTCACGTCTTTTTATATGCTAAGTTTGGTTTCACTCAAAGCTAAAGTTTCTCAAATTATTCTTTGTTGTCGTTCCACTTGGACTAGTAAGGTACCGGGTTCTCACCCATTATAAGTTTCAAATCAACTAAATTTTATTTAAGTGAGAGTGTTTCACTAATCCACACGAAAGTTATCATCCCACGAAAGCATAATTACTTAACCTCTGTTTAATGAGGATAGAGCTCGAGTAAAAGATTCATGTATGAATGCAATGTGCCGTGTGCGAAGTAATGTACCAACTTTTAATCACTCATCTCATGCTTTTCTATCTTAAATGCCCTATAATTATTAAAGCAAATAAATAAATGATAATAAATAATATACAATCACAAAAAAGTAAATAAAATAATATTATTTAATATTAAAAAAATAAAAACATTATCAATTTATTAAGATTTAAGTATTAACTTGACTCTCGAATATCTCAATGGAGTCGTCAATCTCTCGTTATGCTTTCTCTTTGGAATCTTCTCTAAGGCTTTTTTTGCTTTTCCAAAGTTTTTCTAATTGTTGCTCTCCCTATGATTACTTTGCTCTCTGCTATTTACACATGTGTAGAGGATACCAATTTTGGCACCATCTATGGCATTCTTGCTGGATGGCCTCAGTCCAGGTGTGAGAAGTCGTCCCTGGCAGAGGACGTTTTGCACCTTCGTATTGTTTTTTTGTCCCCTTCCCTTGCCAGATGGCCTTTTGGCCTTTTATTTTCTTGTTTCAATTTTTGCAGAATGTTGTTGTTTTAATCTTTAATCATGTTCTTATTTAGTTATTTGTTGTATTTTGATATGCTTTGGCCTTAATTAATTTAAATAAACCTGTTTAAGCACAAGGCCTAAATACTTGACCTGAATTCTAAGCCCACAGCACTCATGAAACAAAGACAGGTCCAAAAACCATTAAAGCCCAATTCTGAATCTGGGTATAATATCAATCCATAAACAAATAAAATAAAATGAGATAAAAATAATAAAAAGAAAAAAATTTAATAATAATAATTAAATTAATGAAATTCATAATAATAATAAAAATAAATTAAATAAAAAAATTGGTGTCTACAACACCCAGCACTTCGACGACTCCAATGTCAATTATTAGGAAATAACACTCTTGGCAACTTTTAGTGGTGTCCACCGGCCCACAAGTCTGTCGAACATTCCAATGGATCTGGGCACCCTCGATTCACATTCACATAAAGCTTAGATAAAATAGGACATGAGTTTTTTACTTAAAAATATACACTATCTTGAACCCATAAAAAAATTATATATATATATTGAAATCTTATTTCCCAAAACAAGTTTGAAATTATTTTCAAATATTAGTAGTATTTTCTTTCCTAATAAAGATTTTACATATATATATTTATATATATATATATATTTTTTCTTGCAGTTATGATGGTTACAGAAAAATATTTTCAATCAAAAGGTGAATTAACAGATGCTCTTGCTCTACGCATCCGCCTATGGAGGCTCTCTCTTCAATCCAACAATCGACTTAGCAATGGGTGAATCCACCAATCATCCGATCGCGGAGGCACCCTTTTGGAGCAATCCGCTGATTGAGGTAGCAATGAATGTCATCTCAACCTTTGTTTCTCGTGGATTTTGGTCAAAGGTCTAGGTCGCACTGATAATAATTCTTCCACAAGATCAAGGGCTAGAAGGTCTGGTGTAGGAGTACAAACGCCAATAGATCCAAACTTGAGGTTTGATTTAATAATTATATAATTTAATTAATTATAGATTTTAATATCTAATGATTATCTTGGATTATGAGGCAATATTTTTGTGAAGTCAAAGGTAACCACAAAAATAATAAGAATAATCAAAATTCACTTTAATGATCCATTGGCAACATGGAAAAAGTTGCTAATGATTTAAAAGAATTAATGTGTAAGAAATTTGAGGTATTAAGTGTGTTGTTAAATTAAATACATGTTTATTTTTCATTGACTTGGGGTTTATAATACTTTATTTATAGTAACCTTTATGCTTGGATAATATTATGTGGTCCTCAATAGAGGCTGTTGCGTTTCAAAAAATATGAGAAAAGATTTGTAAGGCTCCATTGAAAGACGTGTTAATAAAAGAGAAGGAAAATGCAGCTGTAGATATTGATGTCACTAACATTAAGGATTATAAATAAATGTTTAGATTGTGGATCACTATCAAAATTTACGATGCTCTTATGATAATGAACAGAGAGAGTATCGAGAAATGGCAAAACCAATCCAAAAACTAAAAGTAAATTGCCTAATGCAAAAAGAGAGAAGCATTACAATGCACAGAGGTGGCTTAAGTATTTTTTTTTTCATGCAAAAAGGATGGTGTGAACTATTTTCACTAAATTCCTTTTCTTTATTCCTTCATTAATGACATTATTTTTCCATTTTGACTGAGAAATAACTTTGTCAAATGTGGCATTCTTTTGAGCATTACTAATTAGTGCATATAATATTACTTCGATGAAATTTTGTTGCATATTTTATTTTATTTTACTATTGATGCTTGTTGGTTTGTTTCATATTATATTATTGTAAATGAATGAAGTCAATCGAGTTGGATGACCTATCGCATTTTTTGAAATCTTCAACTGCAAGCATAAACATTTAGTAGGACGCGATAATTTGTTGGCAATAAATCAAAAGCTATTAGTGTAAGTAAACTTTTTTACATTATATTTTAAATGTTGACAATGATTATTTTAAATATTGAAATTTTTTATTGAATTATATTATTTTTAAATTTGTTTGTAAAATTATTTTTATTTTTGTATTATTATAGAAATATGGTGATGTCTTATCCTCATAGCCAAAGTTCGATCTACAGGCTTGGTCTCAAGCAATTGAAGGATTGCAAACCACTCATACTCATGTGCATGGATTTGGTATATAGGTTCATGCTGTAACTTTACTTAATGTAGTACGATTTACTACCCCTGCGTATGAGTCAACGTGTGACCCTTAATTTCAATACAAATGCTTCCCATCAAGATTCTCTACAAACGCAAGTGTAAAATCTTTCCAGACATGCTACAAATGCGTGAGCAGATGAAGGTAAATAATGAAAATATCCAAAATATAAAGCATTGCATGGAGCGAATGATGCATATGATGGGAGGTATTGTGGCTCCAACTATAGGCAAACTCCTATGCGAGAGAGGCTACAACAAGTGACGACGGCATTCCATGAAATGGTATTATTCATATTTGCAAAAGTTGATATTTTGTGACTACTTTATATTTAAGTTTGATATGAATGTTTTATAAATATTTGGATATTTCTTGTTTCAATTTTAAAATATTTAATATAAATAATTTACTTTGTTTATGAGCATATATTTGTTTGTTGTACAACTGTTGTTAACATTGAGGATAAATACAATATTTTTGACAAAATTTGATCAGAGATTCAGATGGAAGTCCCATGTGATTCTGATGGAATTTCGATAGAATTCTAGCAAAAGCTTGAAAAAAATTATGTTGAAATCTCTAATGCAATTTCAATGGAAAATGTTGGATTATCAACAATTTGCAATTGAATTTTGATAGAATCTTTTTCAATTTCTCTTCTTTTGATTAAACGCATCCTAGGTAGGTATAAGAACCTGTGACTATTCTCATGTGGATCAAGCTTGTTTGTATTTGATGGCTCGACTAGTCAAATAAAAAATCGATAGTTCAATACTTGGTCAACCATTCAATTTAGATTTAAATCAACCACACTCACTAAGTGTAGGTTTAAATCTATGAGATAGCTTCATTTATGCAAAAGATTTTTCAAGTTGTTGGTATTTGAGAATTTTGAAAATGGTGGGGGATTATTGACGTATTTTCAAAATAAAAGGTTTTCCCTTAATATAAGAAACTATTTTAGTTAACAAAAGTTATGTCACATAGAGTGACATAGTGTGATTATTGAATTGTAAGTGATTTTTTCATATGAATAGTTATGTTTCTTGGAAAAGTGATATTTTGAAAAAATACCTTAAAATTTGAAAGGTTATGAGACAATTGAAAAAATATCATAGCTCAAAAGTTTGTATATAAAAAGTTATTTTTTCATATTATAACTCAAAAATTATATCTTATGGAATGAATGATTATCCTTTCATAATGTGATTATTAAAACAATACCTTTATTTAATGATTATGTCTTGCAAAATATAAAAGTATCTTCAAGATAAAAAGGTGCCTATATAAAAGGGTTGTGTATTTGAGAAGAAACACTTGCAAGCTTATATAAAGAACTTATTGTCAACTATTTTGACACACCAAAACAAATAATAATCAAGAGAGATAGAAGCGTTATGCTTTGAAAGTATATATAAATGCTTGAGTTCCCATCATCTATCAAGGAATCCAAATTCCTTATAATGTATATGCTACAGAAAATAGGCTTTAAGACCAAATAACTTTACAAACCTTTAGGTGTATCTAGCGGTTTACTCTTGTAAAGTGTAAAGGTGAAGTTAGGTGTTGGCTTCATTGTATTCTTAAAGCTATTCACATAATTTTCTTTTTGTATATCAAGTGGTAGGAGCGAAATAAGTCTTAAAAAAATTATCTATTGAAAGCCTCACTTGAAGTCAATTTTGTTAGTTCCTTGAATTCCATCTAAATCTCATTTGCACCAACATTGACTAGATGGTGGATGGTTATAGGACTAGCAAGTAAGTTGAATTTTGCAAGGGATAGGCTCATGGAATGGTTCTTTTGGATGGTTAGGATGGTTTCTGAACCTCAGTTCAACAATTATTGTAAAGGTCCAACCAAACTGGCCTCCTCATAACTACAATCGATGATGTTTACAATGTTTATGGAACTTTGAACGAACTAGAGTTATTCACTAATGCTGTTCAAAGGGTTGCTGGTTTTCCTTTTTACTATACCAACATAAAAATTTAAAGTGATTCCAATCTTATTTGGTATCTGTTATGGAAAATCTTCCAGACTATATGAACTTATGTTTTCTTGCACTTTATAACTCTGTAAATGAGATGGCTTATGACACACTGAAAAACCATAGAGAAACGTCTTCCTATACTTAACAAAAGCGGTGTGATACATCATAAAAGTTTAAAAATTTTTCATTTTTTGTTGCTTATCACTAGAGTATTAATGTTTCGGTTCTTCTTTCAATGGGTTGATTTATGCAAAGCATTTCTTCAAGAAGCAAAATGGTCCCATAGCAAACACACTCCAACATTCCAAGAATATATTGAAAATGCATGGGTGTCCATTTTCAAGCTTCTTTTATTAGTCCATGCCTACATTTTACAGATTTCAAATATAACCAACTAGGCACTTGAAAGCTTAAAAAAGTAAATGATCTCCTTCGTTGGCCATCCCTTATTTTTCGACTTTGCAATGATTTAGGTACTTGGAAGGTATGCTAATTATATTAAGAATATGAGCAGACGACTATACTCTGATTTTCTTGCTAAAATTTCATCTGGCATTTTGAATTGAAATGCTTGTTTTCATTTGTCATATAGGACGAGTTAAAGAGAGGTGAAAGCGGAAACTCAATAACACACACATGAAGGAAATTGGTTGCTCGGAGGCACTGGCTTGCCAAAACATAATTGATTTGATTGACAAATCCTGGAAGAAAATGAATAGAACCCAAATTGATGTTGCAAAATTTGAGAAACAAATGAAAAATAATAAAGCAAGTGAAAATAGAAAGAAGTCGGAGGTGTGATTTTACTGTCCTTAAAGATGATTTTTAATTTTTCAGAATAAGAAACTTAGTGTAAAAAGATTGTAACGGTTATCCTTTAGGATTTAATAGATCTTTCTTTATTTATTTCAATTTTTTCTGTTGAAGCAACACCACTCTTTATGTTTATGTAGTGGAGTCTTTATTACTGTCCCCATCGCTTTAGATATTTTTTTTCTATACTATAATATTCAAACTCCATTAAGAGTATAAACTCAATCTCTATATGCAATGGACTGCACTATTTTCAAACAAGATTTTGAGGAATGGCTTCTAATAGTGCATTACAAACACATAACAATAACTTGTTTTTATTCATTGAATTTTGTAATTAAAGGTTTTTTTTTATTTATATAATTAAGGGAAAGAGGATTCGAACTTTTCTTTTTAAGTAAAGAAATCATGTACCAACCAGTAAACTAAATGCTCGGGTGTAAACTTTGTAATTAGATGTTACTAATTAAAAGTTGGGTTCCTACTATTGGTGTCTAATAAGGGTTTTTAATCTATTTCTTTTGCAATATTACGTACCAAATCCTGTGGTAAACCTTTTTCAAAAAATCTACTAAATTACTTGCAGATTTAACATATGTTATGGTAATTACCCCATTAGAGATTAATTCTTTAATATAATCATTTCTTAAACTAATATGTCTAAATTTTTCATTATGGACTTCACTATATACTCTAGACACTATGGCAGCACTATCACAATATAAGAAAATGGTTGGTATTGGTTGTGGCTACAACTTTATATTTAATAATAAATTTCTCAACCATTTCGCTTTTTTTCCTGCTACAGCTAAAGCTATAACCTTATACTCCATTGTTGAAAGTGCGATACAAATTTGTTTCTTAAAGGCCCAACTAATGGCACCAACTCCTAATGTAAAAATCCAACTTGACGTAGACTTAATATCATTTATACTGGTAATCCAACTTGCATCAGGGTATTCTTCTGATACTCATGGATAGTCTGGATAATGTAAGATAAAATTTTTAGTTCTTTTAAAATATCCAAGAACTCTCCCAATGTCTTTCCAATGAATTTTATTAGGCCTACTTGTATATTTATAATATATAAAAGTAGAATAATGGATTGGGTTAATTGATTAACACCTGTCATTCTCAATTGGATTATCTTTTTTTTTTGTATACCTTATGTCAAAACTACGTAATTTTTGACATTTGAAGAGTTTTTTTTTACTTTTATTTATTTCAATAAAAAATACTTGAAAACAATATTTTCTAATTTTTAATGCTTAAAGGATAGATTTATCTAATATTTATTAATTAAAATTTAATATTATTTTTTATCTATATCCTTTTATTCTGCATGAACCTAAATCTATAGTATTTAGACATCTCTTTTATATATAAATATTTAAATTCTAATAAATGCCCATCCAATTCATTGAACAAAACAAAAAAGTCAAGAAAATCTATTCATTTCTCAATATACAAAACATACAATCATCATTGAATAAACAAATCTATTGAATTTGATAACTTTTAGCCATTCATTTTATATATAAAATACAGATACTACCAAAAATTAGTAACTATATTATATTGATAAGATTTTTACATTACACTGTTGTTTAATATTCTGCAACTATTTATCTTAATCTGCCAATAATACAAGTTATATATTCTTTCATTTCTTAATATTTTATTATACATCTAACAATTTTTTATAAAATTATTGTCTTATTGGAATAAGGACTGTTTTATAACCATATATGTAGGTGCAAGTTTCTAAGTAATTGAAATCGAACCAAATAATTACCTTCAATTAATACCAGTTTATCTTTCCTCTATCAGCAAGAACCATACATTCATGCAGTTTAGTAATACAATATAACTTTTCCTATAAACTCTTTTGAAGGTACGAAATTTAAATTCACTCCACCATAATTTATATTTTTTGTGATCTTTTTCGTAGCATAGCTACGGGCACCATCTTAGTCTTGATAATTTGCAAATTGTAAATGCAATATCTAGCATAGTGCAATGCATAGCATACATAATGCTTCCAATAGCACTAGCATATTTAAGTTGTGCAATTACTTGGTCACCATTCTCATGTATTTCCATACTTGGAGTCATATGGAGTACTAAATTCCTTTATATTGAGATGTTTAAATTTATTGATCAATTTCTCAATATAGTGACTTTGATTAATAACATAACCATTATTATATTTCTTAACTTTAATACCCCAAATGGTATCAACCTTATTCAAATCCCTCATTTTAAATACAGAGGTTAAGTATTTCTTTGTTTCATTTATGTTGATCATGTTATTGCTAAATATTAGCATATCATCAACATAAAGACATATTAGTACTTTAAAATCTTTGGTAAATTTTGAGTAAATACACTTGTCAGCACCATTATGTTAAAACCATAGGACAATATGGATGAGTCAAAATTTTCATGTCATTGTTTAGGAGCTTACTATAGCCCATAAAGTGATTTAACTAATTTACAAACTTTTCTCTCATTTTTAGGAAGTTTAAAACTTTTTGGTTGTTCTATATATACTTCTTCCTTTAAATCACTATTTAAAAAGGTTGTTTTAACCTCCATTTAATGTGTATGCAACTTATAGATCAAAGCTAATGTTATAAGTGTTCTAATAGATGTTCTTCTAGTTACTGGAGCATATGTATCAAAATAGTCTATGTTTTCCTTTTGTGTAAAACTTTTAGCAACTAATCTTGCTTTAAAGTTTGTACAGAACCATCAATGTTATAATTTCTTCTAAACACCTATTAAAATCCAATTGGTTTAAAACCTAAAGGTAAATCAACTAAGACTCATGTATTGTTAGACATTATTGAGTTCATTTCATCATTTATAGTTTCTTTCCAAAAGGCTGCATCTTTTGAAAACATTGTTTCACTAAAAAGTTTAAGGTCTTCATCAACATTTAGTAGAATTGGTGTTTTATTTAGTATATTGGTTCTATCTTCTTTAACTAGAAAAATAATTGAATCTGGAGAAACATAATCAGATTTTAAATATTTCTTTTTTCTCGTTCTTTGACTCCTTCTTGCCTCAACAAATTCGTTAATTTCTTTTCTTTTTTCACCAAATATTGGAGCCAATTCAATTTATTTTTTTTTCAAAATTGATAGAATTATAAACAAATTTATTTTCAAAGAAATCAATATATATAGATTTAACTATAACATTATAATTTAGATCAAATAACCTATATGTTTTTAAATTTTGTGCATAATCAACAAAACTACTTTTGATGCCTCTAGCTCCTAATTTTGTCTTATGAGGATTTGTAACTTTATAATAAGTTATATACCACCACACTTTAAAATAATTCAAATTTGATTTTCTACCATTATTCCATAATTCATATGATGTCATAAATAATTTTCTTAAAAGAACTCTATTACTTATCTGACATATTGTCAAAATTGTTTCTCCTCAAAGATTAAAAAGAGCCTTTGATTTTAACAACATACTATTTACCATATCTACTAACATTCTATTTTTATTTTTTGGCTAATCCATTATGATGGGGTGCATAAAGCGTTGTTCTTTAATGAATTATTCTATTCCTTTTACAAAATAGAGAAAACAAGTCAGAAAAATAATCTCCTCCACTATCACTTTGAAGAATTTTTAATCTTTTTTTGTGTTTGATATTCAACAACAGTTTTAAATTCTTTGAAATTATCAAATGCCTCATCTTTTGTTTTCTTTAAATAAACATGCGTGAAGTGAGAATAATCATCAATGAACGTTATAAAATACTTTTCCCATAATTCATCTAAACACAAACAAAAATTATGATATACAAAAACCAAAAACTCACCCTTCCACCTTAACCCTGAGTTATATTTAGTGTTTTGGAATAAGCAACTTTAGTTTAACTAAAGTTTAGCTCATTTTGTTAAAAAACGGGCATGAACAGTCATTTTGTATTCATATGTGATATCTCATCTCATATATCAGATATAAATGTAATTATTAAGATTTATATAATAATTTAAGTTAATCACTATTAACAATTTAAAGTTAAACTTTTGAAAATTATATGATTTAGACTCGAAAAGTTACTAGGAAGTGGTGCTTGGATCCAGAGTTGTTACAATTGGTATCAAAGTATATGTCAACTTAGTGTGGATTTCCAAATTGTGCTAATGAGATATTGATCTTCTTGAGTGATACTTTAATTGTAATTGTAATGTGGAGCATTGTAGAAAACATCAAAAATTTGAGTGGATGGGTTGTAATGCATCATTGTATGTCAAGTGTAAATGTGATTATTAAAACTTACCTAAGAGTCTGAATCAATTATTGAAACTTGAGTTCAAGTTTTTGAAGATCAAATGATTTAAATAAAAAAAACTATTGAACCAGTGATGCTTGGCCTTGGGTTGTTACATAATGGACATATGGAGTATTCTTTTGTGATTTAATTTTTTTTTTATTTAGGGAATGGAGGATTGAAACTTAACTTTTTAAGTAAAGAAAACCATACAATACCTAAAGTCAAATGTTAAAGTGTTTTTGTGTTTCAATTTTCACCTTTGACTTTCATAAAAGAAAAAAACGATCTTGCAAATATATGCCTTTTGATATTTTAGCTTCTTAATATTTTATGTAAGGTACAAATAAAAATGTATTTTTTGTGTAAAGAAAAATAATAGGGTAAACTTCACATGCACCTCTTGCAGTATAACTTTTTCTCACGTAATACGTTGAGATTATTTTTTTCCCATATAAAACTTTATGTTTTAGTTCTATTCCAAAATGGGTAACAATGTTAAAGTTTTAGTTAGTTTTGGTAAACAAATAATAATAACCTTTGTTTTAATCTCTGCATCTGAACATTTGACTTATCAATTGATGCATGATTCTTTTACCTAAAAAAGCAGGATTCAAATTCCCTTCTCCCAATTATAAAAAAAAAACCTTTGTTTTAATCTTTTTGTATTTTATTTATTTCATTAAAAAATATTTTTCCAAAGTCTTTCATTTTTTTTTTTCAAAATAGACCAACTTGCTTCCTGTTGTAATGAGTAACACTAAAGTCTTTATGCATATGCATAAATGTTAAATGCTATATTACTACAAACGAACAACAACCATGTTTCGGACTACGATTATAATTTTGGTGTTTGATATACGTGACTTCTACTTCACTGTTAGTCTAAGAATGGCATCATATAAAAAGAAGAAATGGTTTTTAAGGAAGAATCTCTTTTGCTAACACTTTAATAAATTTATAAGTTCCTACATAATTGTACAAGATTATTTTTTCAAAAAATGAAAAAAAATTATTTGAGCAGAATCAATTAAGGCCTTTTTAAAGAAAGCATGTGCATTTGGATCCTTCTTTACAAATTTTGAATACAAACGCTGATAACTCAATACTAAAAGGATCCAAACAAAAATAAAATCAAATACAATTCTAAAATGAACCAATTAATCAAAATCTCTTAACAAAGGTAACAATAGAAGCAATCATTACATTGATTCAAATTCAATGTTCAAAGAAATCATAGTTTATAAAAATGAATTAAAGGAACAGAAAAAATGAGAGAGGAAAATTAGAAAACAAAAATAATGATTGAATTTTTTAAACCCGTTTGGAATTCAAAGAAGAAAACACTCTTTTGGGAAATGAGAAAGTGAGAGAGAGAGAGAAAAGTAGAAAAGAAATCCAAAAGTTGAAATATTTTTTTAATTAAGCACATTAAATACAAAAAAGTTAAAACAAAGGATATTATTATCTGTTTAAAAAAAACTAATTAAAACTTTATCATCATTAGCTCCTTTAATTATATAACTAAAACACAAAATTTTATATATAAAAAAAATAACTTCATGATACTATGTAAGAAAAGGTCATACCAAAAAAGGCGTATGTGTAGTTCACTCAAAATAATATTATGATGAGAGGGCGTAAGCTTTGTTCTTCGACCCTATTGTAGCCTAGATTACGCCCAACAAGTAATTTCATCGAAAGCTTACCTAACTATGCGTAGAGCCCAGCCCACCATTATGGGTGCAGTTTAGATTCTTGATTAATTAAGGCCCCTAAATTTTCATATTACACGGACATCTGTTTCTACTATTTAAATAATGAAATATATATATACTAATTTTTTGGCTTCTTAAAATGCCTAAACAAGTCAAGTGAATTCATTTTTGTTATGGAAATAATATTTAAGAAAAGAGTAAAATAGTTTTTAATTAAAAAAATCAACAAAAGTAACGTATAAAAATTTCTTTGTAGTATCGATGTAGTAAGATATATGAAAAAGATACTTTAACACATTTAAATCTTTAATATTATTATCAGTTTCTCCTTTTTTTCAACATTATATATATATATATATATTGGTAGGTAAGTCAAAAATGTGTACAAAGGTACAACAATCGTTAAGTCGAAAGTTAAAACTAGGTATGCATAAATTTGGTAGACCTCTGTCCATATTCTGTGGTCAAGACTTTGTTGGTTCCAATGTCATTTTCATTTTGGACGTGGTAATTAATCCAGTTAACTACGTTGATTAACTGCTACTGCGCTGAGAAAACAATTGCACCACTCATCTCTGACTACTTTCCGTCTGCTCAACAACGTAGGATGTTTTTAATTATTAATGAATGCATCGAAAATTAAAGATGAGTGGCGTTTAAGCAAAATGATGTTTTTAATTGTTAATGATATTCTCTTGATTCTACCAACATTAACCCTTTATTACAACTTGATTAATTATCCTTTAACCAAACAGAATCCCTTTAACCAAACGCATTATCTTAATATATTACTTCTAATGAAGTTTTTTCTTGTGACAAATTAAATCAGAATGAACTTCAATCTAAAGATTGTTAAAAAAAAAATTACAAACCTACGTCTAATCATACTCAAGTTGATAAAAAATAAAAAAAATTAAAAATTAAAAAAAAATCTCAACTTTAAAATGATTCGAGTTTAAAATCTCTCAACTTACAATTTAAAATAACCCTAATTTTATACTAAAAATTAAAATAATATAATTTATTTTTTTACAAAATATAAAATGTAATTATTAATGTCATTTTAAATTCAAACTCAAAATAATCTGAACTTAAATATCTCAAATCCAAATAGATCCGAATTGTTTCCTGAAAAAAATGTTTGGAGCCCGTCCTTTGTCGTCTCTGTCTACGACATCAGGTTAGTGGCAGTAATAAATTGGGAGAGGAAAGCATTGTCGGTCGCTTGGATTGAAAATGCCACTAGGTGTTGTTCAGCTAAGTCCCACATTAGATGTGTGGTTTTAATAGCATTGGCTGCCGTTGGACCCGCAAATATTCGCTACAATTTTAATTACAAAAAATTTAAGTATAGGTCAGTAGAAATCTTCTTCTCCTACGTTGTACTTGATTTTATATTTTTTCCATAATTTTATGGTCCTTCAAGTATTCAGTTTTGTACAATTAATTAAAAATTTTAATTCTGAAATCTTAAATCTAAAATTTTAAATTCCGATAAGAAAAATTTAAAAGATATGCAAAATAAAATTACGAAAGAAGTACTAAGTGAAACAGTTAAATAAAGAAGTACTAAGCGTGAAAGGGTTCAACGCAAAGAGAAGGGTTGCCTTGTTTGGCTACTACTTAAACTACCATCCACCTCTTTCTTCCCCGAATTAATAAAGATGGAAAATTACTCAATATGTGACAAGGCCAGGTTTTCTATATGTTCTTTGTCTGATTATTCTTCTTTGTGTTGTTCTGCAGTTATCAACGTCTTCAAAATACAACCACCTATTCCTTTCCATTTTTTTTCCTGGTAGGATTAGGTTATGCGCATCTCTGATAAGCAACCGGACAGAGATACTATTTAATAAGTTGGTAAAAATCAGATGGCTAAACTATTTAATAAGTGCTACTTGGTTCATCGGGTTTGCCTGTTGAGAGATTAGTATAGGAGTCAACTAGTAAAACATATAGAATAGTACAAAAGCAAATAATCTCCAAGTCTTAATCATAAGTCGACAGAAGATTTTTGGAGTACTACATTGTTGATTTCATCATGACTTTTTTTTTATTATTTAATTTTATCTTTTTCTTTAAGGAAGGGGCTGCATGTACTGTCAAATGCTTGGTCCCGCTCATAAAATTAAAGCGGGCTGTCAGCTGCCAAAGTGACCTTTTCCAGAATCAGAGGAGTAATGTGGTTTTCTTTTGTTCTCTTAGCTGACTGCTTGTTGTTGACAAAAACAAATTCATTGGCATTGAATCACTGAGCTTAATGGGAAATAAGAGGTTCTGAAACTAATTTAAGTTAAGACACAGTCATTGCCAAAATGTTTTATAAAAACAGGCATCCATAATTCAAGTTCAGAACGATTTAATGAAGGACCTTTTTAAGACTTGTACAACAAATGTTGTTTGATGAACATGCTCACTTTTTGGTAACCACACCAAAGCAACTATGAACTATCCGTTATCGTTATTGGGTATTGGAAAAGATTATGCCAATTGCCATGCGCCCATAAGCCCTTTGCCAGCTTGCATTATGATTTGCCTCAGTGTGAGAGCGATTGCGGAAAAGGACTCAACCATGGAGACCTACCTTGCACACATGACAACATAGAGAATTGAAGAGAGATACTATTCATGAAAGAGCACACAAAAAGTTCTCTCTTTTCTGTAACTGTTGAAACCAAGGTCCCATTCTCTAGCAAAGAAAACATTCTTAGTCACCCTAGTATATGCAGAAAAGAAAGAAAATATATATATATATATATATATATATATATGAAAAATCATACTTCAATGCTATACATAGACAACGCAATAATTAACAGATACATATATTATGCAAAATTTCTTTCATGAACAAAGCCTAGGCAGGGATCTTGCAGCACTATGGCTTGATACTTTTGATTTCATGATTTTGGCCATCTGGGTCTGCATTTTCTTGCAGACTTTCTCCAATTCCACCACCCTCCATTGCATCCGTTGTAAATGTGCTCTGAGCTTCTCGTTCTCAGCTGATATGTCTAGTCTCCCAGAGTAAAGAACAACTTGTTTAGTGGCTTCATCTTTCTTTGCCTTGCCTTGGATGTCGTTGAAATTTAAGGGGGAATCTGTGTAAAGTTTAGTATTATTAGTGCCCTGTAGTAAGTTCTTAAGCTTCAATTGCTGGGAGATGAGAGCTTGCACTGTACTTTTTGATGGAAATCTTGCATTCTGAGAAAGGTGCATGCAAGCCTCTGTAGAGAGCTTCTCATAGTTCAGTGCACAACATATTTTCATTTTTTCTTCTTCAGACAACCCTGCATGCACCTACAAAAACCATATTTAATCCAAATACACTGAATACTATTATGGAGCAAATCTTTGGGTTGCTAATAATTCAATTGCAGTTTCTGGTAGCATTTTAAAATGTCAGAACAGATTAACTTTTTTAACGGAAATAATAAAATGTTCAAGTGCATATGCTGTGCGTTTCTAGGGAAATTGTATAAAGGAAATCAAAGTATTACCTCCAGATAAATGTCCATGGCGTGGTATAATTCATCCCAGGAGTCCCTGGCAGAATCCGGCAGGGCCACCAGCAAGGCTAGAAACTTTGACGATTTTAGACAAGGATCCGGAGCTACTTCTGCTATATACAGATCTATCAAGCTAGCAACCTTCTTCATTCGCATTGGAGATAATTGCCAGCCTCCTCCATGCCGAAATGCTTTCAGGAACCTAAGAACAAGGTTCACATCATATAAATAAGTTGAGCCATAGGGAGATGGAATTAGCAGATTATCTAACGTTGCTTGATCCATCTGAGAACCTATCATACTTTCCAACTTGTTCCTGCAACTTTTTCCTATCTTCAAACTCAGCACCACTCGAAGAATCCCGAACAAATTCTTGCATGAAATAGAAATTGGATCAAGTGTGTAAAGCATATCAATCACAATTTCTAAAACTTTACATTTCTCATCAGATGAGGCAGTACAAAACTTTGACTTCTGGTAATGGAAGAGGAATCGACTGATCATTACATGATTGTACTTTCGAGAGACCATCAATTCTATCAGCATTCCAATCAAATCGGGACTCAAAACTGAAAGGTCTTCAAACCACCAAGTTGCTCGAGAGAAGCTGTTTTTCAAACTCTCAGTGCTTCTACTATCACAGGAAAGCCGAAACCCTGAGCTATCTGGAGAAGAAGTAGATGCACAAGGACTTGCTTCACTAGTTATGGCCAACCTCCCAACAAGTGAATCCAAGCATTTTTCAAGTACACCTGAGAAAGTTGCAATCGGCTGTAAATCTTGGCAATGTTTCAAAGCAACCAAAAGATCAGACCATGTCCAATAGCTGATCTCTTCAATGGATTTCTTGGTTTTTTCTAATAGATTACAGGTTCCGGATACAGAAGTGTTCATCTCCATGAATTGGGCAGCAGAATATAAAAATAAAATGTTTGAAGGATTTACGTCAATTTTTCCCTCGTTGTAACAAAACCTTGACACAAGCTCAAAATTCTCTGCCCCTCCTGGAAAGTCGTGGAATACCACTTTATTTCTCTTGGCGTTTGTGGACTTACCAAATAATTTGCTCAACCTGCCCGAGTATGAACCAACAATTTTCTGCAATGACCAGACAAGAAGAGAATTAGATGATGTGGTGGTGGTGGTGGTAACAACAACAATGCAAAAAACAAAATTAAGAACATATAAAACTCTAGCAGGGATAAATCAAGAATGTCTACTACCCAAGAGTTATTTCTCCACGAAACAATACAACAACAGAAATAAAAAGGGAAAGAAAAATACAAAAACAGGAATGATGGTTGGAATGAGAGAATGAATTACACAACAAGACAGGTTAAAGGTGACAAACAAACAAACGATGAGGAATTATTGTAAAGACAGTTTCAATCACTTTCTGATAAGAATCTTCCAGGGCTTAGAAAAGCCCACAAAAGGAATGAACTAAATTTCGGGGCAAGGGAGAATAAATTCACTGCAGTTACCAGGAAAAAAAAAAGGGAGAAAGTGAAATTAGAAGGGAGTATCTAAACCACGAAATCAGCAAAAAGAAGGATGAGAGGTCGTTATTAGAGTAATAAATTGAGTGAGGGTAATAAATTGCAAGGATGTCAACTAATCACCCCAGCAAAGAAGGGAAATGAACAGTAATCAATGCCATGAAAGCAACCCTCAGTCCTTCTCAGCAAAAGTGGCGAATAGAACTAATGTAGACATGAAACATTAAAGCACCCTAACAACAGCAATAAACGAGAAGGGAAGAAGGAAAACACAACAGAAAGCCCTACACACTTTCGCAAAAATCGTGGACATGGTGATTTCCAGAAAAAGAAGAACAAGAGCCATGAACTTTTGCCCCACAGTGCTGCAGTGTAGGTGGGAAATTAAATGTTAGAGGTACAACTGTAAATTCTACAGACTACAGAGAAAATTTACAAGAGAATGTGACAATTATGAAACTGTAATCATATAAGTTCCACCTTTTTCACACTACAAAAACAGACACACACAAAAGAAAAGCATACCATAGCCTATGAATATGCACTGAAACACAGCATACATTTACAACCGCAAAGACCAGATCAGCTATTTAGAGTACCAGAAGAACACTTGCATAGAATAAGGAGATTTCAGTGGAGCACATCAACTTTTTTTATTTGTTCAATGTGGATCACATCAAATTGAACACAGCAAGAGTGAATCATAAACTTGCATTTTGGAGAGAAAGCAAGAAACCCTCAAAAAAACAGAAGTGTTCTCGTTTTTTTCCTTAAAAAATAGAATTTTATAAGCAAAGTATGAGAAAAAAAGAGGTAGAGAACAGACTTACCTTGTGCACCAGGAAAGTCTCCTCTCCATTAACATCCACTTCAAGATCACAGCAAACTGCCATGACCCAAAAACAAACAAAACCAAAAAGAAAAAAAAAATAAACCCACCTCAAATCAAGAGTCTTTTCTTCGTTTTTGGAACTTGGATCAAGGAAATTAAAAAGAAGAAAAGATTTTTTAACTACCCAACAGAGACAGAGATGCAAGGAGGAGGCCAAAAGGGAAGTGAGGAGAAACACACACAGTCATATACCATATTCTTCAGAAGGGCAAGAAGACAAACAGAAACAAATGATTCTATAGCCACTGAACTGACTTTTGGTTCTGCAAAATGAGGGAATGGTAATCAAAATGAGTGCAGCACCAACGTGGTGGTTTCTCAGCTGGGATAACAAAGACAAGACTCTAAAAACTAAAAAAGAGTTCAAGGGTGTGTAAAGACAAAGAAAAGGTATAATAATAAGACGGGTGATTTTTTTTTTTTTAACAAGAATAAGACCAGTGATTTAACTAGAGAAAATAAAGAGGGAGGGACTCTAAAAACAGTTGTCGTGTGACCTCAACCTGACATTCTCGCTCAAGAAAAGTACTTTCTATGTAATAATATAGTAATTATTTCCTCTCATTTAAATATTATAAAGTTGGAATAATGATTTTTCTTGGGAGAGGAGGACCCTCTCATAAAGCTTAGAACTCAAGCTTTTTGGCTGGCTTTCCTTCTCTCTAGCTCCATTTTCCCCGCTGCCAGCCTCTAGACCCGTCCACCCACCAGGCAAAGTTTTATATATACATAATAATATAAATTTTATAATAATACTTGTAATAACATCTTCCTTTATCTTGTAGTGATTTGCAACGACTGAATTGCCCATTTGGACCCTTTTCAGTTTTTCCACCAGGGGTGTGGTGGACCAACTTCTAAATGGGTCCCACAGGGGATGGGCCCCCACTAGAAAGATTCATCTTTGTAGTTCGGATAATGGATCATGTTCATTGTTTTGACGTGTTTCCCTTTGTTTGTTCCCCTATTCACTATTGTTAATCTTGTTTGGATTCTCCTTAGAAAGATTTTCTTACTTGATTGCAATTTTTTTTTTATTTTGAGTTGGAGTGATACATCATTCGCCCTATTTAATTTATCCAATGAGACGATTAGAGTGGTTGACTAATTGAGATCCAGCATGTTAATTAGATAATTTAAATAATGTTCTCCTACTTTAGTTTGACAAATGGTATAGTTGTCACGGGCATTTGGATAGTGTCTGAGGGATTGACTTATGACAAGTTCATTTGCTTTGAAGATTAGTGTACGATCTTTTGCAGATATGTGCATAATCAAGCTCTAATGATAATTATCTCATGAACATGAATTAATATCGAATATATTATTCTTAATTTCTTATGAAATTTGGTACATCTTACCCACTACACAATTTATCTAATGAAAAACAAGTATTTGAGGTTGGTTAGTGTACATATTTTGGGGATGATTTTATGAAGTAGTTTCACTTAAATTGTATATTGTCTGCGTTCATGCGCCAGAAAGATGGATACAAGTAAACGGGTGTCACGTGAGTCATAAAACCATAATGACTCTTTTATCCTTACAAGCATTTCCAATTTACTGTTTGAGCATCGTAGTTAGGCACCAAAAGAGATTAGAGAGAATGCGTGGGTAAGTCTTAGACAAGATATAGCGCATTCATAAGTCTTATCAAACTTGTGTCAACGAATGTCCTTTTTGCAGCTTTAAGGAAAATATAACCAATCCACTTTAGAGGGGGTATTTCTGTCTGACATTTAATGGAAAAGGAAGGGCATCTGGATTCGCCTTTGGTCTTTACAGCCCCGATGAGCGATGGGGATATCGGATAATCATTAACCAATAATCTATTCGGTTTCCAAATCAAACTAGGAACGCTGTCGTTTTATTTGCCATTTGTCTCCATACTAAATGGGTCAATTTCTCTTTTGATTATGTAAGTTTTCTGAATTATATCATCATTAGATTGGCAGATTTATTATATTAGAAGTAGATGGTCTTCTCCTTAAAAACGCTTGAGAGGGATTTCTATGGATACAACGGACAAAACAGAGAAGAGCCTTTCCTTTCTTAGTGGTTGGGTGGCAGTGGCCCTCCAACAAGTTTTCCAACCCCCCTGGTGTCTTTCAGTGATGTTCTGCTACTTTCTTTTTTATTGCTCATCAAATTAAAGAACAGGAACATCGCTTGAACCTCAGCCCTGCAGTAGAGCCTTTTTCTCACTATGCTCAAACAAGTATGAAAGACCCTTTTTCCAAGAGGATGTGGTTAAACTGGCCCAGCTTTGATCACGAAACGGCAGCAACTCATGTGTCTGTGATAATTAAAAGGAAAAAGGAATTCTTAATTAGCTATTATTTAGCTTATGTCATACGTGTTCAAGAGGAGCGTAGCGTGGATAATAGATTTCGTTACTAACTCAATTGTTTATTTTGTAAAAATTACTATATGTTTGGAATCATAAATTTGAAAGAGTGGATTTGGATTTGGTTTCTGAAAAAATTAGTTAAGGCTCCAGATATCTATGTATTTGAAAATATATAAAAAGAAAAATTTTAATTAAAAAACTCACATAAGGATTTCAAAGTTACAATTAAAAATATGCAAATATGAATGCATTTTGTCATCAACCGTTCCCTATTGTTTTCAGTTAATCGGTTTGCGCGCCTATGAAAAACACTTGCCAGCACTTTGATAAGATGAATTTTGTAAGTTGGGCTCCTTGGCAATGGATCAAAAGGTCCATTTTATCCTCATATAACAATATACTCACCGTTGAAATTTGCATGGACTCATGATAAACCCAAAATTAGATTGGATATGGGCTCTAGATGAAACATGGGTTAATGCTACTGGGTTTTGTGAAAGAAGTTAAGAACATTTGGTTAATGGCTATGCTTCTTGCTTTTTACTCCAAAAATTTTAACACAGATTGCGTTAGGTCCAAAAACATATAAAGAAAAGAGGACCGGCCTGTCAATTCTTAATAATATGCTATTATTTTAAACTAAAAGACATTTCTGTTTCTTTTCATAGTCTTTAAGCTTTATATTCTGATTTTTAGATGTTAATCAAATGCCACATATGGATTTCTTAATAGCTGTGTCTTGGGGAATATGAGTTCGGTGGCGTAGAGAATGGAATGTGGTCTGGGTCTTTCCAAATGATATGGTTACTTTTGTTTTTTCATGGAATAATGTCATCATTAAGGAAGGTAAGAATCTGGAAAATATTTTATTATGCTTTGGTATGGTGCATATACATGGATGTCTAGGAATAAGCTTGTTTCAAGATAACGTATGGAACCCCGATCAAATTTACACTATAACAAGCTGCGAGTTGTCACTCGGACTAATGCAAAATGGCCCTTGGAACATATTATGATTTTGAACACCTCTGGGGCACCCAGTGCAGGGACAGTAAGTAAAAGTAAAAAAAAAAAAAGGGTGGACAGGGGTGGCACGGAATGGTCCAGCTGAAGGAGAATTGAAGTTTAATGTAAATGGAGCTGTGAATGATTGTCCGGGGAAGCTGAAATAGGGGGAGTGTTGAGGAACAAAGGGAGAGATTATGGTAATGTTTTCAAAATCTATAGGGTGAGTGATTCAAATATAGCCGAGATTATGGCTGTAAAGGAAGTTTTTCTAATTTTTTCAGCTTGTAAATGGTTGGTTTTACATTATTTGGGTTTTTTTCTTTTTTTTTTTTATAATTGAGGGGAGGGGATTAAAGTACTTATTAGATAAGAGGATCATGCACCAACTAATGAGTCAAATACTCAAATATAAATGGTTTTACATTCTTTGATTATTGAAAGTGATTTGAAGAATGCAGTACTATGGGTGCAAGACACTAGTTGTGCTCCATGGAGATTACACAAATGGATACTCCATTAGGTGGTTCATGAATGGTCTTTGATGCCCTTGTGGTGGATGGGTGATGGAAGGATTTTTGTGACATTCTCCTTCTTGGTTTGATGTACTTCCCTGTCGACCCTCTAATGATGGCTTCCCCTAGATCTTGAGGGTGTCTCCTTTGGTGTTAGGTCGCATGTGCTTTCTTTCTATGTCCCAGGATTCTGCCGTGATATGTTTTGCTTCAGGTTTCCTCAAGTCAATTTTTGTGTGCTTACCGTGGTTCAGCTTTCTCATGGTCATGAAGTGGGTGTAAAGGGGAGTACCGATTGAAGCTGGTCTCCCATTAACACGATGTACCGATTGAAGCTAGTTTCCCATTAACACGCTTTGTCATCCTTTTTGTTTAAGCTTTTGATCGTTGATCCTAAAGTATGAAGTCCAAATGGTGTTTGACCCTATAGGAGTTTTGACGATTCGAGCTGGAAGTTTTTCGTACTGTGTTTAATTGTCTAGTCCTGCGAGTTCTTTAGTTTTCAGGGACCTAGTTTTTTGTTTGTCTTTAACTCTGTGCTGTGTTGGTTTGTGACCCTGAGTTACGCTCTTAGGGCTTTCTTTGTTCTACAGCCGCCTGTCTTTCCTGCGAGCAGGTTAGGCTTTTTGTAATTGTACAAGAACATCACCACCAAAGCTTGACCCTCATAGTCTAAGACTTTGGTTGGGCATACTTGCTTTAGTTCAAATAAATAACAATCACCTTTTAAAAAAAAAAAAAAGAGTAAGAGGCTGGAAAATCAATTATTTTCTGAGAAAAGGTAACCAGGCTGTTGATAGATAAGCAAAAGATGGCATAAATAGAGTAACAAACGTACTAAACTACTGTGAAGACAAGACATCGGATGTGCTGGGAGAGCCACAACAGAATAGGGATTCACCAGAACGACAAGTAAGCGAGACAATGGAGGCTTGATGGAATTTGTTGTGCGATGGCAATGACTGTTTTGAGCAAGATGATACCGAGTCAAAGAATCCCTTGTTTGAGTGATGCAGTAGAATGGCCTTTTCATTGTTATACAGATGAGAAAAAAGGAGATATGCAGGGTTATCTTTTTTCTGTTACGATAGCTTAACTTTTTTTATTTTTGTTGTTCCTCGTATTTGATAGCTGCAGGGATGTGGTCATGTAAAGCAACCTTTTTGATTTTTGATCCTATGATTTTTAGCATGTGTGCCTGGTTTTTAAGTGTGTAGAGGCATATAACCCAAATTCACTTTGTGAATTGTGTAGGAGAACTTACCATTCTTTATTCTTCTAGAATATAATCTAAAAGTCCTTAACCATTTTCCAACTTTAAAATAACAATCCTTGAACTAATTGATGGTGTGTCACATTTAGCTTCTATATATGTTGCGGGGGTGTATCAATATTTCATTTTAGGCATCTTTTATTAAGTAACCCCATTTTTTAGAAAAATGCAAAATAGAAAGAGAAGAAAAGAAAAGTCCAAACTTTGGTTAAATGTAGAGGTAAGATGACATTCCACATTTGGTGCCAAAACCTAATAGCTGGACAACTTGGGCATGAAAGGTGACTGCTCATACAAGTTAAGGTAATGTGGTCCTAGCCTGTTCCCCCGATATTTGAACATTTATTGATTGGTTCTACTCGTCTTTCTATTTTGTTCCCTAGGAAGTCGTAATTAACTTTTCAACCCAACACAAAACAGATTGATAAGTACCATCACACAGTGTGCAATAATTTACATGTTTAATTCAATATGCAATTTGTTAATCGGACTTGATAATTGTCATCCTCATTAATTGATTGTGATTTAGTAGCATTTTCTGCATTAAGGTATATAATAATGAAAGAAGAATGAAACACAAGTTTCAATGTTGTCTCCATTTCTTCCATAGAATAACTTTTCTTTCTCTTTTTATTTTCACAAACTTATTAAATCTTCAATTTTTTTAAAAAAAATATTTATATATAGAAATTGAATAATAATTACATAATTGCCGATTCGAATATGCTATCATGAACAACTTGACTATAGACTTCATACAACATTATCATTTTACCTTAGCTTAAAAAACAAAACCAACTGCTAATACACCTCATAAATAACTATGTTAATATTATTGGCACCTTCTTTACACTAACGACATTGAAAACATCCCTCACATCCGACTGTGTACTATATCTTCAATTAGATAATGAAAAGTAATATGTTCTCTCATCAAATTTCCTCTATTCATTTTTAAAATTCAAAATTAATTAGACTCAATTCAAATTTTATCCATTAAGATATTCCTTAAAAGTTTGATATAAAAAGTACTTTGATATATAACTATATCCTACACCTATAATATTATATCATTCAATCAATTTTTTTTTAAAAAAAGAATTTACAAGTAAATGCCGTTGAGTGCCATTCTTTTCATTTTTTGTATACAAAGAACAAAGTAAGATTCACCCTCCTAACTCCACGAAAACCTTACATTATGTTCTCTTTCAAATTGAACCACATTCCCCCATAGCTAAGAAATTTTAGACTTGGCTTTGGCTGTGACCCGAAGAAAGCACTTTTTTTATATTCTAATCAAACAAAGTAATTAAAACTTGTTGGGAAATTATATATATAAATCTTGATCAGTGGAATTGAGAGATAGGAGCAAAGCTAAATTATGAATAGAAAATTCATTACTATAAAACTTATTAGGAGGTACAATAAATAAAAAGTGATTTAAGCGAATGTGGAAAATGGGTGACAATTAGGGAATATGATAACTGAATTAAGAAAGGGCTAATTGGCTGTTTACTGTCAAGCGTCCAAAAACAGAAGCAATCGGGGCAGCACAGAAAGGAACACAAAGTAGGAACGGTTTTGGTCTTATACATAAAGATAGATAATATGTACATTTTTCTGCTAGCTTTTCCTGTGAATCAAAGCCAGCTAGAGTGCGCCTAAAGCTCGAACATAAAGATAGATGACATCAAGTTATCCTCAAAATCTTGCAGTTTCCTTCTTGTCTTATGCCCCGTTTGCAACTTTTTGACATAGAGGAAAAAAGAAAAAAGCAACCATGTTTTGTCTCTACTGCAATTCATGAGGACCACTGAACATCAATCTCCACCCCCCCAAATCCCTTTTTATTGTAGCCTCCGAATGAGCTACTTAATGTAAACAATTTAAGACATTGAAGTCTACTCCCGTTTCAATCCTCCAGCCCGGTTGAGGTCCAGGCCGTGGCAAAAACTGACTTGTGACCTTTCCATGTGAGAACTAGCATGTCGTCCTCTCCTTTCATGCCCCATCCGCTGGCATGTTCATCTAGCAAGAATTTCACTTCTGTCACGGTCTCTTCATAAAATGGAACACTAAAGAAACCGGCGTTCTTCATCCTTTCGGACAATTTTGCACCTGATTCTATCCTCTCTATCCTTTGAAACCCTTCAAAACTAATGATGTTTTCAATTTTTTGACCAATATCGGATTCATACTCTAACCTCTGGCTACTATCT
>NW_018397254.1:10754389-10755600 GCF_002168275.2 Theobroma umbraticum | reverse complement strand
AAGTTGGGGTTGTAATTACAAGGAAATTCTTTTCCTTGGTTATAGCAACGAAAGTTATACCTTTCAAAAAAATAAACCTAGATTCTTTCTCAATAAAACAAAAGACCATACAAAACAAAAAAACAAAAAAATTGACCATACAAAAACTAAGGTAATGGATTATTAAGGTAATTTATGTGTCTATATATATATATACATCAATTATTTACTCATATTATTTCCTAATAAATATATTAAACTTAACAATATATATTAAGCAGATCATTCATGCCATATTTATAGTTAATTAAAAAATTTTAATTATTTATTTAGTATAATAAATTTTGACTATTTAATACATATTGGGAAAAACAAAATTCTCAACCGATATAACAGAAATATCGGATTAATTTCAAATTTTAAATACACTAAATTATTAAATAAATAGTTGGTTCATTAGATTATTAATGATACATGAAATTATAAAAGCATGTAAAACTAATTAATTTTATACCGGTATTTGATTCTTTCAAAAAAATCAAACAGCAAATAATACAAAGTTAAAAAAAAAAAAACTAACCATAGACAAACTAAGTCAATGGATTGATAAAGTAATTTATGTCTACATATATAGACACCAACTACTACACACATTATTTCCTAATAAATATATTAAACTTTGTACGTCTAGCATTACCACATACACTATGTACTCGGTCCTTCTTGAATTTTCTTTCACGAGCATTAACCACAATTTATCTTCGAAGTCTAAGATTACATGATAAGCTTAATTAAATAGATTTTAATTTGCAAAAAATCAAATGCTAGAATTCACGCTTGAATTATGATTGTAGCTATATATCCATAGCAAATACTGGATTGTTCTCAATCCGAAGGTTCTTAGCCTTTTGCTATTAGGCAGCACAGAAATCAAAACCTCCCTATATATTTTTCATTTCCTTTGTTTTCTATTATACGGTGACCAATTTCGTCATCCTAAATACACAGTAATTAGCAAGCAGCATACATATGATGAAGAGGGTTGTTCGTGTTCAGTATTGTAGAATATGATCTTTTCTTCTTTGTATATACCGAAAGAAAAAACATACAAGCAGAAAAATTCCGAAAGCGATATTTTTCTGATTTGAAACTTCATGAATGTAAGAAACATCTGTATTGAATTATTTGTCATTGCAGAGCTGTGATTGTGCTGCACCCGGGGACGAGTCTCT
>NW_018397254.1:10753452-10754289 GCF_002168275.2 Theobroma umbraticum | reverse complement strand
ATCTATACATTTCCTTTGTGTATTTAATGCGTCAAAGTGTTGAGAGAGAGAGAGAGGTGAGAGCTAGTTTAGCTATTCCTTGAAGCCTATATATAGCAGGGAAGGGTCTTTATTGAATGATTATACATATAGCGTGCAGCCAAAAAGATTAAACTTTGACGAACCAAGAGTTAGCTAGCAACTTAGCATTGACGAACCAAGAGTTAGCTAGCAAATTAGCATTATAGTGATTTCAGTAGCTTGGGTTACTCGACAAGAACAAGTAGTACATCATAAATTAATAATGATCATGAGTAGAGTAAGAATTTTTCTATCCTAGGAACACATCATGGCTACCTGACAATGCATGCATATGGTACCAAAGGTAAAATTTAGTTATTAAAGCATCAGTAAGTTGGTGAATCTAATTAAAGGCAAGAAATATTTTATCATATGGATTAAATTGAGGGCTAAAAGTCCATATCTTTACTAAAAAAGCACATGCTTTTCTCAAAATAATCTCAGTTTTAAAGGGATTTCTATTTGTATTTTCACCTCAAAATTACCTACATGGCTTAATTAGATATGTAGTATGAGCTCGACTTTTGAAATCTAATCCTTTGAGATAGAGAGCAAAGCGTTCCTTATAGTACTAGTAATATAAATTCTCCGACATTTTTGTAAAATTTGCCTATATATCTTGCTGCCCAAAATTTAGGAATGAAGGAATATATATTTCTAAATGTGCATCTGAATCATATTCCTCCTCTTTTTTACTTAGCATTAGCGGATACAATTAAATAATAAATATCCATTACTCTTTTGAGGCTTGAGTACCTTTGGTGTTGATAGAGCTTT
>NW_018397254.1:10752578-10753284 GCF_002168275.2 Theobroma umbraticum | reverse complement strand
TTTGTGCTAATGGAAAGCCATTAAGACAAACCCAACAATTATAGTTTACTTAATTTGGTATTTTTCATTGAGTTTTGCGATTGATGGCTACCTTTCATTCCCATCCTTCCACATACAGGGATGTATATATGTGATCAGTTTGGTTGCTTGTGCCACGTGATGCCACGAGTAAAGACAAATTAGACCTGTTCCCACTTGGACAAACTAACTATACTATTTCAGTAGAAAGAATCAATCTCACTCCATGCTTTGAAATATGTCCATACATTTTTTTTTCTTGCATAAAGTAATTGTTGTTTCTTTCCTTCCATCCCAATTCCTATGCGACATTTGATGAATCATCAGGAAATGGAGCTTGCTACATTTGCTTTTCTAATAAAGTGAAAATACTAAGCAATTCATTATATACATATATATATATATTATAAACCAAATTTCATTGATACTAATTAAGTCAATGTCCTTTTAATTTTGACATTCCAAATTCACATGAGAAATATCGTACTCTCTTGTTGTTATTCATAAGAAAACAAATCAATTATTTAAATAGTTACTTATAAATGTAATAGCATTATCGTTCATGCGAAGATCAAAAGCCAAACCTATGCTAATGGCAAACATATACCAATTAAGTGGTTGTTCATATGTGTTTCATACAACTTAAATTTAAAAGTAATATTATAACATTTCATTTAGTTTGATATTT
>NW_018397254.1:10752189-10752363 GCF_002168275.2 Theobroma umbraticum | reverse complement strand
TTGTTTAGTTATTTATTTAGGATAATAAAGTTTTGACCATTTAATGTGTATTGAGAAAAACAATATTCTCAAACCGATATGATAAGCATATCGGAGTGAATTGAAATTTTACAAACATAACAAATACAAGTAAATTGTTAAATAAATAATTAATTTGTTAAAATATCAATGATA
>NW_018397254.1:10674618-10752049 GCF_002168275.2 Theobroma umbraticum | reverse complement strand
CAAGTTGGGGTTGTAATTACAAGGAAATTCTTTTCCTTGGTTATAGCAACGAAATTTATACCTTTCAAAAAAATAAACTTAGATTCTTTCTCAATAAAACAAAAGACAAATAGTACAAAGTAAAAAACAAAAAAATTGACCATACAAAAACTAAGTTAATGGATTATTAAGGTAATTTATGTGTCTATATATATATACATCAATTATTTACTCACACTATTTCCTCATAAATATATTAAACTTAAAAATATATATTAAGTAGATCATTCTTGCCATATTTATAGTTAATTAAAAATGTTTAATTATTTATTTAGTATAGTAAATTTTGACAATTTAATATATATTGAAAAAAACAAAATTCTCAACCGATATAATAGGAATATTTGATTGATTTCAAATTTTACATATAGGAAACTATTAAATAAATAGTTGGTTCATTAAAATATTAATGATTCATGAAATTATAAAAGTGTGTAAAACTAATTAATTTTATACCAGTATTTGATTCTTTCAAAAAAATCAAACAACAAATAATACAAAGTTAAAAAGCAAAAAACTAACCATAGAGAAACTAAGTCAATGGATTATTAAGGTAATTTATGTCTATATATATAAACACCAACTACTACCCACGTTATTTCCTAATAAATATATTAAACTTTGTATGTCTAGCATTACCAAATACACTATTTACTCGGTCCTTCTTGAATTTTCTTTCACTAGCATTAGCCACAATTCATCCTTGAAGCCTAAGATTACATGATAAGCTTAATTATATAGATTTTAATTTGCAAAAAATCAAGTGCTAGAATTCACCCTTGAATTATAATTGTAGCTATATATCCATAGCAAATACTGGATTGTTCTCAATCCGAAGGTTCTAAGCCTTTTGCTATTAGGCAGCACAGAAATCAAAACCTCCCTATATGTTTTTCATTTCCTTTATTTTCTAATATACGGTGACTAATTTCGTCTTCCTAAACACACAGTAATTAGCAAGCAGCATGCGTATGATGAAGAGGGTTGCCCTTGAGTATTGTAGAATATGATTTTTTATTCTTTATATATACCGAAAGAAAAAACATACAAGCAGAAAAATTCCGAAGGCGATATTATTCTGATTTGAAACTTCATGAATGTAAGAAACATCTCTATGGAATTATTTGTCATTGCAGAGCTGTGATTGTGCTGCACCCGGGGACGAGTCTCTGTCACTTTTCCAAGACAATCCAACCAAAATCTTGTGATCTCGACACTACCATTCTTTTACAGGTAAAAGGAAGTTTTTTCTATGTTCGTGCAAATGTCTTGTCTCCCTGATTCATAGTAATCTACAGTTTTTATGGGAAACCAGCTTCTTTCCAACTCATTCAGAGATTAGGGATCCAATACTTATCCACTTACTTATTTCACACGATATACAATGAAGCAAATAAAAGAAAACCCAAATAATCATTCATCCACTCGTACTTTTTAGTGAGACCAACAGCCAGGTGGGATTTTTATTGAACAACGGAACTGCCGGATTTTGTTGGAAGATTTACCCCTTTTAAGTTTTCATTTAACTCGCCTCATCCATTGGAAAGAATGGAAATGCCCTCCTCTCTTGGCTTTCATCTAAATAGAAGGGAAGCATGAAAAGAACAAGACCCAAAGCCCTTGAACACTCTTTTGTTTTGTGGCGGGATAGAATTAAAGCAGATGTTGTTGGATCATCCATGCATTATTTAAACTATTTTAATGCCTTTAATTGAGTTTTGAAGTGGACAATGACGGCAGCGATGCCACACAAAAACAATGATAAGTTAACAGACCTTCCGTTAATTTTTAAGTATAAATCAGGAGCATTGTGATTTTCACCCAAACTTAATATGAGTCCAAAATCAAAATTTAAAGGCAATCTTGTCTTGATATATAATCAATATATACAGAACAAATTGCACTAATAAAAAAATCTAAAAAGTGTTACAGTATCCTGATGAGTTTTGATTCATTTTGTAGCAAGAAAATCTCATACAAGCTTCAATATATACTGTAGTACGTGGAACAGTATCATATAATAGTAATATTAGATCTTTTTTGTGGGAGTTAAATGTTTGTCCTTTGTATCTCATGTTGCTACCTATATGAAAAACAAAAACCAGAGTCCAATAGTTGAAGCACTATATTGGGATTGACACCAATTATAGTTTTATAAGGATTGGAATTCGGATATGTGCTTTAAAACCTGATAAAAACCAAAAGATGCAAACTGATCTAACAATATTTTGTCTTTTGTTCCTTAAGTTCCCGATTTCTTTGAGTACATGTCTCATTTTTGCAAGTACCATTGTGAGGTTTGTGAGAATATTAGGTATCTGCTTATATTTGTTGATTAGAAAAGCTCTAGTTGATTTTTCTCTAAGAAACGTTACATTAACATATTTAATGGTGAAAATTTAACAGTATTATAATTTGAATTAAAATTAATAAATTAAAAATATAAAAATTTAATTTATATAAATTATTATTTAAAAATTAAATAATTTAAAATTTATACAAAAGATAAAAGAACTAATTACATAATTTGATCAAACCAGATATAAAGGGGTGAGCCCATCTTTTGAGAGGCCGACGTCAATTTTCAATTGATATTAGTATTTGAATTTGAAACCAATCATTTGAGTAATGCAATGACTCACTCATTGATCAATTTTTATGGCATAAATAAACCAGTTGAGTAGTGCATTATTCAACCATTCATCTAATTAATCTTCTGCCATGACCCAAATTAATATTTGGTTTCTGATGAATTTTTGGAGTTATACTAATGGCAATTTATTTATATGAAAAGCAAGTTCAGATTTCAGGTTTCAAATTTTAAAATATAATATCAGAAAATTAAAGTGAAAATGAGTGGAATGGGCTGAACAGACCCAATAGGCCCATCTAATATCAAGAGTCTAAGTAGCTTTGTACATGGTCCTTAATGGGGCCACAGACAGATCCAATAGGCAGACCTCTACGAATTATGCACGCTCGGTCAGGTCCAGGCCAATCCGTCTTCAGCCCTCATTAGGTTTCTTATTAGGCTTTTAAAAATTCACTCGCTCGTTTAATAACTAAGAGAGATTAGTGTATGAGTGGAATTTCCATTTTCTTTGTAATTTGTAATCATGGCTTAATTACTGAAATGGGTACAAGAGTAACCATAATTAAAACCAATCGATCATAATCACTACATTAATCTACACTTTTTAGTCAGCAAAATGGATAAGATGTGACTTAATAGAACTATATTTGGAGCAGAAATTGTGGGCAAAAATATCTACGTTATTCTTCAGCAGCATAAATTATCCAAAGCATTGAGCGAGTGGAATCTTTCTCCCTATTTTGAATAAAATTATAAAATGAAACAACAATAAACAATTATACAAAAAATATAGTTTAGATTGTTAATAGAAAAATGCATGGATATATTTTAGATTGGTAAAAAAAAAAAGAAACACTAAAAAGCTCACAAAAATTATATTAAAAGAGATGAATTTTCATTAATCAATCACCATTACTATTATCTCTTCTAAATCTACAAATGAGAATATTACTCACTAAGTCTTAATCACCTTTGTTTGTTGAACACTAAAATAGTTATTTTTATTTTTGATATGCCAAACATGATTTATTTATTTAAAGAAATCATATTAATTATCATTTAACATAGAGATGTTGACATACAATATTTACAAAGATTGTACACGTATATACATTATTAAATTGATTCCTACTTTCCAATTTACTATATAAAAATATATTTATTGAAATTAATACGACAAAACCAAGGTTTCGTTTATAATGTTTCATCACATCAGCTATATCGACCAATTATCAACCAAACTTTGTTAAGAACACAGTTGATAGAATACCAACGTATTAGTGGCAAAATTTACCGTCGAAATACGTTTCATTAGAAATTGGTTAGTGCACAACAATTAGGAAAGGCACGAAGATTGTCGACCAATCGTTTTCATTGGTATTTAATAATGCCGACGGAATGTACCGAAAGAATTACCAATGGAGGTGTAATTGGTCAATAATGTGATGGTGCGCAATGAGTAGGAAATGTGCAAAAATTGCTAACCAACCATTTCCATTGATGTTTACTAATGTCGACGTACTTTGTTGATAAAGTTTTCGACGGAGTTGTCGATTGGTAACTAAATAAGTTTACCGATTTAATTTACCAATAGAATTTTCATCAGTAATTGTTTTACCGATGATATGATCGATGTAATTCCATTGGTTAAATTATTCTAGAATTTTTTGAGTTATTGATTGTTATATAGATGAAATTTTCATCAGTAATTTATTGGTAAGTTAAAAATATAAGGGGGCTCGATCGGGCTCCTCGCATCCCTTTCCCATTTTTGCCTTAGCTACTTCTCTCTCACTATTTTCTTTCTCTTTCCCCACCCTTGATGCTATTGACCCCCTTTGGCCCTAATTCGATTCCCCCACCCTGCCCTTTCACCCCTTGTCCAAAAATTGCCCCCCCCCCCCCCCTTAGTTGCCTAAGGTCACGACCGAAAGGCAATGGGTTAGCTAAACAATTGCAAGCGAGCACTCGAGGGAACAATCCATTGATGTGCGAGCACACTCCACCCATGTCACAATTAAGATTTTTTCAACAAACTAAGAAATTGTTTGCTTTTAATTTTTGCTTCACCAACCATTATGAAATATAGTTTTGCCCTTTTTTCCTCTTTATCATGATTTAATATCCATGCACTCATAAAAACTCCATTTGGTTTCTTTTTTAAATGCACTTAGAAAATTGCTCTTATGTAATTTGGTTTCATGGTTTAATTTGTATTAAGAAATTTTGAAAAAAAAAAGATTAAAGTGTTATGTGTAAAGCATATACTTAAGTTTATACCTAGTATTTGTTCTCCAATGTTCAATAAATGATTTGTGGAGAGCACTATGGAAGTAAAATCCTAAATGCACCAAGTCGATATGAGGGAGTGCCCTCTTAAGATTATTCAGGGAAGGAATTAAATCTAAGCAAAACTTAGGGTTACCTAAACCTTATTATATAAAAAAAAGGGTTTGCAAATGGTTAAGGATGGTTTAACAAGATTTAGAAGCTTACAATCTTGAAATAGATAAGTGGTGTTCAATGCATCCAAAATATGTCAATAGAAAAAGTTCATTAATTGTCAACTCTTTTTATATACTTTATCAAGCACTATGGTAAGTTGAATAACAATAAGGTTTCCATTTCTAGATAGAAGTTAAAGAAAAAAAACTTTCATGTTGTGAAATGATTCTTCTTTAATATTGTCAAAAATTATCTAAAAAAATTATAAGAAACAGTTAAGATGTGGATGAGATGTAGAAAAAATATGAATGACTTACCAAAATTTGCAAACAAATGAAGCTAGCTAGTTCATAACTTATATCCAATTCTTCCTTATCTAATTAGATATATAGCTAGTATTGAATTCAATTGTGTACTTTTGGGTTGAATGTTAAGTTTCACTAACACTTGCAATCTTTTTTCCTTTAATGTTTATATACTTTGCACCATAAAAACCATAGGTACAGCTAGCAATGTACTAAATTAAATTAATAAATTATATGCTTTGGTACATGCTATGCCATTTTCATTCATCTTAAACACAAATGGAGTTTTGTTCAGCATTGCAAGAACTTCTTATGTGTTTCATTAATGATGTACATTGTTTACTTTATGTTGGTAGAATTGGTAAATAAATTTGTTAAATAAGCTATATGTTGGTAAAATTGGTATTACTGCATGAATGGCCAAAAGGTAATTATATTGGTTGCTAGTTGTTGCTGTAATATGATGTTATAATAACCTTTGCTGATTTTCTTTGTATTGTAATTAGCCAAGTTTCCTATGGAATATAAAAATTTAAAAGTGTGTGTGTGTGCATTCGAAAAGAAAAACGTAAATATATCTTAATTGATAATTTTTTTAATTTCTAGTGCTGCCTAGACTAAACTTTCTTCTTTCTCTTTGTGTTGAGGTCAAGGAGTTTGAGTTCAGAGAGTACGCAACAATCCATCACTTATAGATTCTTGGACTTAACTGGCCTACTTGGATTATTTAGCAAATAGGGATTCTGTACTGTTACAAGAGGAAGTTTGCATGCTTGATGACATGATTAGCAACTTAAGCTATTGAGCAGAACGAATTCCCTTTGTGTTAAATAATATCGAGTAGGTAGGTTAGGTCTATGCAATTTATAATTAATAAATTAGATGATGCACAGTGTTCTACAATCATCTAATTAAGCCTATAATTTGTTTTGTAGTCTTTATCTGTTTTCCATTCAAAATAAGTGCTTATATAGAACGTTAGTTTTCATATTCTTCAACATCGAATGTAGTGATTGTCATGAGTTTTCAAATTCATTCCATCTGTTCTCATAGTACTAGCATGTAAGATCACCTCTTTCTTGATTGATGATCTTCCTTGTCAGCTGATTGGGTATTTTATTTCTCAAGCTCCTTTATCAAATTTGATTACATTGAAAAGAAATCTTTTCAATCTTTTCAATGTAATCATATTTGATAAGGGAGATTTAGAGATAGAATAACCAATCAGCCAAAAAGATTTTTAGTCAACTAAGGAAGTGATCTTATATAGTAATATAATAAACATAAGGCAATGAAGTTGTAGACTCATGCCAATCATTAGGTTAAGCACCAATCCTCCATAAAATCATGAGGCATAAGAGGCAGAGAATGGAAATGTGTATCAAATGGAGAACCATTTAAAGAACATGTAGTGTAGCGTTTTTAATGGCATGATGTGGTCAGTTGTCCATGTCGAATCTTCATCAGAGCAGCCGATGAGCCTTTCTAATAATGAGGATACATGACCAATGAGATTATGCTAGTAGATATATTTGTATTTTTCTTTCCATTTATACTTTTAATACACTTGTACATTTTTTTATTTGTATTTTGTATTAATTGTAATAAAAATAATACAATTTCTATTCATGTTTTTATTAAAATATATATATTTTTACATATTTTGTAATATTTAAAATTACTTTGTGTCTTATTTTTTTAAAAAAAAATTATTGACTATTGTAGCACTTTATTAACGAAATTACTAGTAGTGGTACTGATAGAATTAACATTATCACCAACAAAATTAGACCATCTCCAACGGAGTTCCGTCGAGAATTTCGTCACTAAAATACTGACAAAAATCACATATGGAAAACAAAACAACACCAACTAATAATGCTACTGACAAATTGAATTCTTTACTAACCAAATGTCCAATAGAATATTTTGTTAGAAATTTATCAATGAAAGAATCAATTCTTGATGGAATGAATTTTATTGACTACAGTATTTTCGACTAAATATTGACAAAAAATTCCGTTAGTGATTACAATTATAGATAGAAATTATCCTCTCTCGACAGAATTTTTCCACAGATTGAAGTGTTAATTTTGATAATATAACTCAAATTTTGAAAATATAATAGTTTGGAATGATTTTATCTAAAAATGCATGTTAACTTGTTGGTTATTGAATTTGATGAAAACTTATTGGTTAGCCTTTAAGTGCTTGTTTGACCTGACTTTTTTTCAGTTTATCTATTTCTTAAAAGTAAAAACCAAACCAAACATGATTTTTGAAAAGCCTTTTATAAAAAAATAACTTTTTTTCTAAAAATAAATTTTTTTAAAAAAAAGCTTAAAAAGAAGCTCTAATGAGTAACTTTCTGTTTTCTTTTTTAAAAAACACATTAATTTTTCAAAAAATACCCCTCTCTCAATCAATCTCCCTTTCCTCTCATTCCCTTTGCAAATCACTATTTTTCAACATAAATCGTGATCTCTCTCTCCTCGACCTCTTTCTACAAAAACTATCAAGAAAAAAAATAAAAGACCCAACAACAGAATAATAAAATCTAAAATTTTTTTGTTCTTACAAAGATTAAGAGAAAAGAAAATCAAAATTCAAAATTGCATTCAGATACTATTTAAAGGTTTTCTTTATTCTTCACTAAAAGGATTTTAATGTCAAATACATTGTTTCGTCTTTTCTCTTCTTTTTTGAGAATTAAAGCATTATGATCTAATTACTTACTATATCAACAAAAATCTAATACTATTGTTACTATACAAGTTTGAGAGTTACTCCATTTCTTTATTGATTTTTTTGATTTTGCATCTGAAATCATATATAAACTTGAAACGTTCCGTTATAATTTATTAAGTAATTGAAGATGACATGAATACCCTTTATAGTAATTTTAACTGAAATTATAGCTTATATAATTTATTTTATTAAACAGTTTAACAAAGAGCTTTAGCTTAATTTTAAAAGTTATTATTTTTATAAGAGCTACATAATAACTTTTAAGCTAAAAAAAAGGTAGGTCAAATAGGTTATAAGTAACCTCAATTCAAAACTAAAGTTTTTTCAAACTGATGACTAAGCAAAGGATTTCATGAGTTTATTTGATGGCTGAGCCATTTGAACAAGATGCAAGACTTTATTGGGAATCTTAGGAAAAGGACCTAATTAAGAAAGTCGTATAAATTTTGTTTCACCTTTAATTATATTGTAGTGGCATTTTAATCATTGGCTTTTGTATTGAAATAGGATTAGGATTCTATAATTAGGGACCAACAAGATTAATTAACATTGGTTGCTTCAAATCAACAAGATCAGAAATGATGATTTCAAATCGAGTTTATTTTTTGTCACGTTTTGAGAATTAGGTAGTAATAATGAAAGGGAACATTGTCACATTATCATTTTCAAATTCATACAATTGTCTTTTAAGCTATTTTTATAGAATAATACATTTGAGATTGACGCCGTCATTGTCATTGGCCTTTGTCAGATTAAACATTGCATTGGACTTAGTTTTTCCCCATTGCTCTAATGGAGGGAAAGAATTCTTTGAACAAAGATTGAAGCCACAAAAACATGTATGTATATATACATATGGGCATAATTCTCCATATTCTTGCTACAACTTTTTGTGGTGAAGATCTATTACTACTTCTTTCTGGCTTGTGTCACTTAAAACCCTAATTATCTCTCTACAAATATTTAAAGATGTCAATAAGTAGGTTACTCGCTAATTTTGAAGTACCTAAGCTTGATTAATAAATAAGGTACCTGAATCCTACAACTATCTGAATATTTTTAAAATATATTATGCAAACCTGAACCCTATTACCATCCCATTACCTGATAATCATCCGAACTAATTTGAAAACCCAATTATATAAAAGGATATTATTATTCTTTTCATGAATACCCAATTACCCAAATCCAAACCCATATATAATAATAAATTATATTTTACATCCATACAATTTAATAATAATTAAATTTGTAAAAACAAACAAATAATAGAATTTAAATTTAAATAACCAAAAACTAATATTTTAAATAATAACTTGAATAATTAAAAACAAATATCTTAAACCACTTATAGTTTTTATTTTATTATTTTCTGATTTGTACATATAAATAAAAGATTGTTAATAGCTATTATCACTTAATAGCAATACTTTAGTATGTTCTATAGATGTAAGCATAAACACAACACTAATAATTTTATAATTTTATAAAGTTCAAGTTTTGTTTATATAGTAATGATAACTAACAAATTATTTTATCATAATATGTATATAGTAATGTTTATATACAAATTAAATATATTAATATTATAACCTATTCATATAACATATTAATACCTATGATATAGGCATAGTAATTATTATTAAATATAACATATTTAATATGTTAATAAGTATAGACTAGATGATAATGGTTATATATAAATTAAATATATTAATATTTATAACCTATTAATATAACATATTTATATGTAGGATATAGGTTTACATAGGGAAAACAATACTATGTAATAATTATAATATTAATATGTAGGATATTTATTAATCATATATTAATATTAACATATAACTTATATCTATTCAAAAAAAAACATAACTTATATCATTTAAAATATATAATTTATAATTACATATTCAATAACTTTTACACATAATTGTATTATTTATGTTTTAAATTTGAAAATGTAAATACCTATTATACTTAATACAAGTATAATTGATTGTTTTATTTAATTATAACACTTTGCGATATATATGTATATTTAAAATAGTAATTATATTCCTTGTAATATGATATTTATTTAAACATAACTAATAATTTAATGGTTTTATTATTTAAATATATTAATGACATATTATTAATAATTTGACTAACAATAATATATTATAAATGAAAAGTTTAATTCCTAATATTAACAAAATTTTATATATTTAATTATCTATTATATACTATATAATACATAATCAAGTTCGGATATCAGGGTATGCTACTTGGATCCTATCTAAACTTGATACAGATAGTAAAATTACTACCCAAACCTAAATACAAGATACCTTAATTTTATATAAATAGGTCAGGTATTCACGGTTACCCTGTTATAGGGAACCCATTACGATCTTTACAAATATTTCCTTGTTATCTAGATTTTCTTTGTTTGTCTTAGTTCTCTAATTATTATCCTCTACAAGTCAAAGGGCCTTAACAAGTCTATATGTATAGTTTTAAAGACACTGACCAGTGACAACAACATCAATACTATATCATATACAATTCAAGAATAATTAGCATAGTCAAAAGGATGAGCACAACTTTAGAAGTATGGAAAAAATTCAAAATAGCAAGTAAATTAAAGTTGACAAAGCAAGTGAAGTGGAATTTAGCAATTTTGGATCTTTTAGATTTATTGGCTATTGATATTTTTGTATTTGCCATGTGAATGGAATGCTTTCTGCAGCAACAAAGGCCACATATGAAAATGAATAATTAAATTTTTTGCTCATAAAAGAGTAGTATTTCAATGAAATGCATTGCTAAACCACACAAATAATATTGAAATTCATTGTTTAGTATGTATGATCTATTAATTGTGTGATTTTGAATGTAAAAGTGAGGAGTAGAAAGTGTTTGTAAAACATTATCTTGAGTCTTGACAATGACCTGAATGATAATATGCACTTATTATCAACATGGGAATACTTTGAAATACTATTAAGTTTTAATCCAATTGACAGCCATTGACTACAAAAAACACTTTACCAATTTTTCTAGCAAGATAATAGTAATAATTTTCTTCTTGAAAATATGCATTACGTAATGTTATTAACATTTTTTTATTTGTATATTGATATTGAAGTCTAAATAGTGTTACATTGATCTGTCTCCCCTTTTCACTCTCTGAGTCTCCATCAATCACTTGACATTTTATTTTATTTCAAGTAAGTGTTGGCTAATGAAATAATTTCACTACTTGGTATGATGAGGTGAAGCTTAATAAATTCAAGCACATGACATATAATATTTAATAACTAATTAATTTAATCTATTCTAATCTAAACATGGCAAATTGCATGACCATTACAACTATAAAATTCTTATATTAATCAAGAATTAATGTACTTAACTATATATAACGTTAATGCTCTAACCTCCAATTAATGGACTGATCATATAAGAAGTGAAAATAAGTTTAGAATGTAAAACTATGACATTTTCACTATTCCTTAATTTGTCATAAGATAACCAAAATATTAGCCACATAACATAAATAAATTATCATAGCTTTAAGAAGTTCTCAATTTGTAAAATCTCTAATCGTAGGCCTTGAACTTTAAAACTTTACTACCACATATTGTCCAAAATTTGTGATGGTAAACTTAACAAAAGACTATATGAAGCTCTTAGGCTATGGGAGAAAATTAAATTGCAAACAATGCATGTATTTTAAAGTTGTATTTTCTTTTCAATTAGTAGTTTTAAAGCAACTTTCATTTGCCTCATTCTAATTTATTGCACTCAAATTTTATAATATCTTAAGATATTCTTCCCTATGTCTATGTTATGAGATAAAAAAACCAGCATTAAGAATAATATAAGAAATGAAAACAATAGATAGGAAAGAATGTATAGAAGTCCAAATGTAGAAACTATAAGTGAACTTTGGTTTTAGAATGGTAAAATTGAAAGTACAAGTAATAGATAAGGATAATCTCATTCTCACGGTGGAAAACTGAAATCGACTCATTCACTTTTATCTGTTATAATCAAGTAATCACCGTCAACATCATTAACTTCACATTCACAAGTCTCTTGTGTTTCTTCTCTCTCTCTCTCTCTCTCTATATATATATATATATATACACATGCACACACACACACAAAGATCACCCTGTATTTTCCCTTACTTCACCTTCAAACCAACTACACTCAAAAAAAATTTTACATTTTCCCTTTTAACCTCACACCACCCAAATGAAATTCTTTTTAGAGTTAGGTTCCTGTTATCTCCCGATGTATACATTATCACATTAGTAGAATGAGGATGAGGTTATTCTTATTCACATCACTAGTCGCCACCATCACCATGCGAAGCACTTGAACAAGTCAGGTAATGGCTCTATCTCATTAATGGCTTACTATTGGAGATGAAGATGACATCGTGTTAGACTTGGAAGGTAAAAGTACTCAAAGGACAACTTATAATGAAAACAAGTCTAAAGGTAAATCTATGTGTAACCTTCACAAGGTCAACCATAGTGATGATAATTACTCTAAGTTGGTTTTTGATTTTTCTTTCTTAAATGTCTTTTTTTTAATGTAATATGAATCATTTTTATTTAATGATTTTAATTTTTGGTGATTTTTAAGAAGAATAGTTCAACGATGATCATACCAGCATTTTCTTCGACACCTTTCATGTTTTGATCAACTTTACCTCATGGTGGCTCTTTTTTTTTCATTTTTGTGGATTGATTGTTTTCATCTATAAATTGTAAATTATGGTTTTGAATTTCTATGATGGAAGATGCTGTGAGTGTTTAGATTTTAATTAATGCTACAAAATATTTCTCATGAAATAATTGTAAAGAGAATGTGCACTTTTTACTTTCATAATTCTAGTTTATATGAATTTATCCCTTCATAAATTTTAATAGACTCGATTAGTTAGAATACAGCAGCTTGGTTTACAAAAGAAACTCATTCTGTAGGTAGCCATTTAACCTTTATTTAACCTTTTTTAATTTTCACTTGTTAAAGCAGAAGAAATATAATTGCCTCTTTGCTAACTACCCTATTTAATTGTGCATTTGTCAATAGATAAAAAATGGACAAAATAAATATTAGAAAAGGAAGAAAGACAAAAAAGAAAATTGTTTTTCTCCCCCTTACATGTCTAGTGAGGAAGAAAATGAAGATAAAGATTAAAGTCAAGTTAAGACCAGATTTTCTCATTTATTTAAATATTAGAAGTATGCAATAGTATTTCTTTCCCATCTTTCTTCTATTTATGACAGGAATTTGAAAGTTTAAGACTAGATGGCTTAAATGATTGATAACCTTTTTTCTTCATTACTTGTAACCTTACATCACAAATGGAAAATAAGAGAAGTGTATGCATCATTAATATTTGAATTAATAAATCACATTTCACACTTTAAATGGGTAGGGTATAATGCTTGAATGTCCAACATTACGAAATAATTGGTAAGAATTGTACATGATAACATTTCTTATCTAGGAATAGACGCAAGCATGCCCATGGTGCCTTGTCTTAAATCACACATATGTTTGTGAAGGATGAAGATGGATATTTGACTATTGGATCCTTGCATGCACCTTAGGGATTAGGAAATTTCACTCCATTACTTTGGATTAGATGTAGATTTTAAGCATGCTTGGGCTAGCTCAAATGTAGAAACCACCTTCCTACTTTGGATAATTGAAGAATTAGATGAAGCAGAACGTGGCTCTTTTAGTGGTTTACATCAAGTAACAGGTTTTGATCTTCGAGATTGTGGTTCCCTCGTCTCATCACCCCTATTAGCCCTCCAATTCGTATGTTGCATATTCTTTAGAATCTTAGCACTTGAATGATCCTACACTTGATTCTTTATGTGTAAATTGCATGTTTTGATAGTGCTTTGACTTTTAGGAGAGGCAACTTTTCATGAAAATAAGTTGCAATTACATTAGGCAACAAATGTAAAAAACTTATATTACACTTCTAGCATGGAAGAAATGAACCTAACACTTGTCATTTCTTTTTCACTCAAGTTGTAAAGATTATTATTCAGACATGCTTGTAATGCTGCATTTTCTTTTGATAAGTTTTTTTGTGCAAATTAGAAAAGAAATATAAAAACAAAGCCATTCTAGAGAATGGCAAATATGAACAACAAAAACTAAAATAGTGAGCATAAATTTACTATTCTCTCACACATACAAGTGAAGTTAGTTGAAAGTTTGATGCACTTGTGATGAAGAAAGCCATTACTTATTTAAAGAATAACCAAAGTCGAGGTTATTAATTGCAGCGCCATCCATGCCTCGTTCTTTAGAAACTAAGGAACCAAAAGATACATTGCCAACATAGATATAATAAAAGCTCAGCAAAAATATAAATAATCAAATAGTAGGAATGTACACTTATTTTTCTTTGAGATAACTCATGCCCCTAAAAAACTTTGCAAAGATAGTGTTAGCTAAAAAGAAATATGAAGAATTATTAATGGATATCAGAAGAAAACTTCGAGAAGAAAATATTTTCTAAAGACTTCAGAAGATGCATGATAAAAAATAAACTTAAATACATATTGATTCTTGTAGATAAACACTATCAAACAATATTTTTTCATACTATTTAAAGAAGGCGTAAGCCTCTAAATCATGCTCAGATGGGGAGAAAAGCCCTTTCATCGAAATATAGAACAAACCAAATGATAAACATCAATGTGATTTGTTATATACTTGAAAAAAAAAAGTGGGGAGAGTAAGAAAAAAACTACTTAACAGCTATTAAACACATCATCAATAATATGATTGAAAAAAAAAACATGAGAGATATGCATGATCATTGCAACATCTTTCTTTCTATAAATTTCTCTAACTTGAAATAATTTTGTAGCTTTTTCAGTTTACAAAGTCATTTTTCATACTATAGCATATACTTCAATCGTTTTTAGAGTTAAGATGAAAGAAAACTAGAAGTTCATAAGAAGACACACCTAACTTTATTTCCTAAGTTAATGAAAAAATATTGGCATGATCCACAATGAAATTGCCTAGATTTCATGCATGTTAGCAAGAAAATTAACACAACCTCATAAAACTTGTGTTGAAAGACCTCATAGAAAGAACATCTTTAAGAGTTAGAATCTAGTTTCATATCCCACTATGAGTGGGCTTATTCCAACTTTATGTTAGTTTGTTTAGTTTATTCATTGATTTCTTCTTGTATATAATAATTATGTTATATATTGAGTAATGACCCATTGGATACATTATAATTTATATTTATACATGTAATCTCATCAAAAGAGGAAGAACAAAAGTATGAAGTAAGCAATCAAACATAAACTATGAACTAATATAACTATATTTTGAAAGTTAATCCATCCCCTACTGAAAAGAATAATAACAAAGACATTTCAGAAAATACTTCCACCATAGTGGATCTTTGATCTTTAACACAAACCTTATTTGCGTCATCAACAATAAAACTAAAGGTTATGCACATATGAGGTGGATTGGCTACAGCATTTTCCTATAGTTATGTTCTCATTCACAAGATAATAACTTATAGTTTCCTTTCCTCTCAAAACTGCCTTTCCAATGAACATCATATAATAAATATTTTCACCATGGAAACCTTGTCGCTTATTTTGAAATTAGAAATTTGAAAAGGTTAACAGAAAAGTATAATATCCAAATTGTACCAAACATTAACATCTAGGATTCACCAACTTCAGACTAACCCTAGTAATAGTTGCAATATTATCTTTAATTGAGAATTCTCTCATGATAACATGAATCTCCATTACTTGATGCTAACTAATATTTATTAGGAAAAAATGAGCATCTTTGTGATTAGTTTAAAAAGTAAACTCTATTAGCAGGAAGAATGGAAAATGTAGACGAGTTATGAAGAAGTATGAAAGCAATTCAAGTAAAGACTCATAAGTCATAAGACCCATCAGTAATTCTCTAAAATCTAGTTGAAATGGGAATTAATGATAGTATTAGTGCAAAAAAATCCATTCTCGTCAAGCTTGTTAGATGATTTATGATAACATAGCATTTAGATGATAAACTACATGAATGCATAGATAACTTGAATTCAAGAATAAAGGAGAAAAAAATACAAAATTACTCACATCTAACTAAACAACAGAATCTCCAAATTCAATTATCGAGTCACCAAGTGATAACTTAATTCTTAATTTGGAGTAAAACGACTATTAAAATGACATACATATACCTAAAATACATGCAATATACTATCATAGTCTACACCAAAATGCAGTTAATGTTTTATCTCAGGAAAAAAAATCAATTAGAACATATATAAATGAACCACATGCCTATATTTAAGAATTATCAAATTCCCCAGATCAATGATATTGGTTTCTTTTTACTAAAAACCAAAACATAAGAATAATAGCTTTCAACATCTAATTGCTTCAATCTTTATAAAAGAAGTTCCATAGTTGATTCAAGTATTAATATTTATATGGTTTTGTGTTTCATAAACAAATATAAGGTTATAGCATTTAAAATTTCTAAATTTAGAAAAATAGAAAAAGAGAAAAAAAGGATGAATTCTTCGATCTTCATTACAAAAAGTAATAAAAAGTCAATAAAAGGCCAAAAATAAGCTTCACAAACCTTTAGACTTCAAACAGATTGAGCAAGGGGTTTTGAAAGAGGCTAAAGTTTGGGCGGCTCAACTGGTTCACTCTTAGCATTAGCTATAGTTGGTTATTTTTTTGAAAGTATTTTTCTTTCCATAGAATTCACTTTCAACTTTGCTTACGATAACGTAGTTGATAGCAAAAAAATTGAACCCAATGAAGATTATGCATAATAGTCAATAAAGCAGAGCTTGAAGAAAAAAACCATCAACCATACCAAACAACTAACATATACCTGTCTATGGTCTCTTTTTGGTGCCTTCAATTGTTTTCAAATCTAGGAAGTAATTTTATTTTAAGGATTCTCTAACGTATTCTTAAAGAGTTGCAATAAAGGTCCACCAATATTAGCTTCATTTTGAACCTTTTTGCATGAGTTTGAGGCCTTTCCCTATTGTTACTAGGCAATTCTCCTCCTTTGCTCTCAATTCCATTGACAATAACCAAATCCCCTTCAACCTGACTTCCTTTTGAAGCACTACTTTTCTCTTTGCAGCAACCAGACCACCATTGGATGAATTGCTATTTGAATAGAATAAATACAGTTGAAGCTAACTAGGATTCTTTGATAGCCACATTTTCAAGGAGATTTTCTCAACTGCACTTGCTTCAGCAACTTTGAAATAGCACTAGTTCCAGATGAAACATATAAAGCCTCCCTATCACCAATATCTATCACCTTTTTCCTCACTTTCCTAGCATTTGGTTAAGAATTATCCACTCCCTATCTATTGTTCTCAATTGTTAGAGAATTACTAGCACCTTGGCCATAATTACATGATCTATTAACAACATGACCATAACTGGTAGTATAAGTGGAAGTTCTGCCCACACCCACAAGAAAAGAAATGATGTTTAAACTTGAAAAAGAGACATTAGATTCGATATTGCTGCATCACTAGAGGACACATATTTTTGCTTCAATTTTTAATGAATGGGTTGCAAAAATAGAATACTATCATGATACCATCATTTATATTCAACATGGAACCAATTTGCCATGAAAGGGCTTGCATTCATCTTCATTAAAATTTTGACCTAATATGTAGTTAAAATTTGAAATTTTTTATAGTCGAAGTTCAATTGTCTTTTGATTTTTTTAAATTCGTTGTGAGTGGATAATTTAGATATAATTATTAAGATTTTTTTAATAATATTCAATGATTCAATATAAATTTTAAATTTTTTTAATAAAATTAATGAGATATAATTCTCACAAAAACCCCTAAATTATTTAAAAAAATTTAAATAAGTCTTTATTTTTTATTATGTTCAATAAAGTCCTTATACTTTTTATTTTAGTCAAATAAGCCCTCATAACTAATGGTTGATTAATTGTTATTAATCAAATGTCCATTATCATCTTATATCCATGTGTTATTGATGTGGAGAGTGAAAATGCTATGTGGTTATGTCATCATACCACATCATCATTTATTGAGATATGTGAACATGCTACGTTAGTGTTTGATTAGTACCATGTGACATAAAATGGTAAATGTATTTTGATTAAGTAAATAATTTACCATAAAGACTTATTTGACTCAAAATAAGAAAAAAAAGCTTTATTGAATGTAATAAAAGTATAAGAACTTATTTAAATTTTTTTAAATAGTTTAAAGGCTTTTTTAGATATTATGCTAACTAAAGATATAAAACAAAGTTATCTATGAATTATTCAAGATTGTTCGATGAATATTCGAGCTCAACTTATTCATTGCCGAGTTGAGCTTAAATAATGTATCAACTTGAATTTAAACATATTTATATTCAATTTAATGGTTTAACAAATTTAATTGCATATTTGAATATTTTAAAATTTTTATAAACATAAAATAAATAAAAATAATACTAGTTACATAATTCAAATTTTATCTAACTTTTCATGCATTTTTTTAAAATCAAACGGAAGCTCAAGCTCCATGCTGTATTGTCTAATCTTGAATCGATTACATTTACATTGATAAGTTTGAATATTTTAAAGACATATCAAATCTCTAAATTCATAAATTTCCTTTGGTTTCTTTACTCGCTTAATAGTAATGCCAGTACTGACTTTATTAAATATAATAGCTAGAGGTGTTAATATGGGTTGGCTAGGCCTAGCTCAACCCAAACCTTTGTGGATTAAGAAAATATGGGTTGAGTTGAGTAAGTACTTTTTTTTCATGAGTCATCTAAATCATAGCCCAGCCCACCTCTTGTCAGCCTATGAGTTGAGTTAGGCCAACTCACTCATTATTTTTTTAAAAAAATCATTTTAACAATTTTACTTAACAAACTCTCTATCAATCAAATTTGTTTCATGATTTAATTTATAAAATTGAGTAACAAAAACATGTTACAAACAAATAAATTACACTAAATATAAATAAGTAAATAAATTATATCAAATATAAATAAAGTTTCAATCTTTAAGACAAATTACAATCCTACAAATAAAAGTATATAACCAAATAAATAAAAATTTTAAAACTCATTTATGTCCTCCTCAATCCTCATCCTTAAGCAAATCATTTGAATTTGTTTGGACAACAATGATATCTTAAAGTTTGAAACATTATCAATTTATTATCTAATATTTATTACTACAAAAGAAAAAAAATTAATGAGTTTCAATAGTAACTAAATTATTAATTTGATAAATAAAAATTAAAAATATTAAAATATACAAAATAAATAATACTATTAATAACTAAATTATTAATTAATTAATTTTTTTTTTCTAGCTTGCAGAGTTGGCTTACCTCAATCCTGGACAATCCACTGATAAGATAAATTGGTCCATTTAAACCCGATTTTAATATAAATCAAAATTTTTAAACCTAACTCATTTCACTTTCAATAAAAAATAATAGATCGATCTATTGAGACAGGTCTAACGATAGCCAAAGAAACATGAATTTGGATGCAAGAATGGCCATGCACGGAAGACATTGGCGGCTGGGCTTAGGTCGAGAATGACAGCCCATGGAAAAACTAAATGAAAAATAAAGGCCAAATTAAGATAAATTGGGGCTTTGAACAACTTGAATGCTTGATTTGTTAAAAATAAGCCCAAAACCACAATAATGACCTCGGTATTTGAGAGTCCCTCCATTCAACGCCCCTAAAGTATTTCGCTCAAGTTGAGCGCCAAAACTCTCCCATCTTTTCCCTATCTCCCTCCGCTTCCCCTACTGTTGTTAACTTCGTAAGCTCCCCGAAATGACAAAAAACACCCTCCTTCTACATGTTCTCTTTTCCGATCCTCTACTCCTCCGGTCGACGGCGACGCCAAGTATTTGGAAGGGAACTCATCTTTCCCCTGCCTCGCACCGCAGCGAAAAATATTCGATTTGGTCGATAATTCCCAAGTTGTTGACTCAATTTGGAGACGGACTTAGTTTTTTATTTTGGTATTCTCCCTCTCTATCTATTATTTTCACCCCACCAACTTTTTTAGTAGTAATTAAACCTAACATTCTCCATATATTACAGATGCTTGATACATATATTGTATGATTTTTTGTTCAAAATTAAAGTAATTTTTTCAGTTAGATGAAATATATATATATTTTCAATTTAATGATTTGAAATTTAAGAGAATTTGAATTAATTTAAAATTTTTTATACAACGGAGGGGTTTTTCTTTTATGACTTTATTAGTTTCTTTACTTAAAAATGGTTTATTTGATTATAACAAAAAAGTTTTTTAAAAAAAGGCAGAGATATTCGGGAAAGGACTTTGAGTCGGAGTCAACTGGCTCAGGACTCCAAGTTTGAAGGCATACGGCCGAGGTCCAAAACTCCAAACGTCCCACCACAACGCCAGTAGACAGTAGTGTTTATACGATTCAACATACGGTCCGTCCTTCATCCTCCTCCTCCGTATCTCATTACCTAGAAGGGGTACTTTCGTACTTTTATAATTTCACACCCTAAATCCCATAAAATCCACAATCATAAAGAGGGCTAAGCTCGTTAAAAAATAAAATAAGATAAAATAAAATAATTTTTATTAGGAAAAAAAGGGAAAAAAAAATTTACAACACGAAGGTTTCGTCTTTCAGACCAAGAACACAAACGCGAGAGAAAGAAACATGTACAACACAGAAAAAAAGAGATAATAGGAGAGCCAAATAAAAAGAGAGATAGAGAAATTTTCCTTTCTGTTTGTTTGGCGCAAAGATTTCTCTTCCTACAGCTCTGGAATTGGTCGTCGTTTCTCTCGATCTGTTCTTCACGTTCGTCGATTTATAGCTTCCCTGCACGATTTCCTCTCACCCCGATCTATCCCACTTATATTTTCTCTCGGTAAATTCTCTTCTCTTTTTAGCTTCTTCTTTAATTCCAAACATAGTTTCTTGCATTTCCACGGTCTTCAAACCCTAGAAAACCGTGATGGATTTCGAATGCTTTCTTTCTTTCTTCTCGATTTGTTGTTTTTTTCTTTTCGGTGAAACCCTACATTGATTTGGCTGATGTCGTTTTGTGGTGAATTTTTTTGTGAATTAGGTTAATTTTGGAGGGGACGATTTGAGAAGTTGGAAAAGGGGGGAAGTTTGTGAAGTATGAGCATCGATAGCCCCGGGAAAGGGGAGAGAGCTAGGGTTTGAGAGAAGTTGGAGAATTCCGAGGAAATTTTGGGGATTTCCATGGGCGATGGAGGAGTTGCGTGCATGCCTTTGCAGCAGCATCAGCATCAACATCAGCATATCATGGAGAGGTTTCCAGTTACAGAAAAAACGCTTTGTCCCAACAATGGGCTCACTTCAAAGCCTATTAAGCTCGAAGACAACGCACAGCAGCAGGAGCAGCAGCAACCGCAACAGCAACAACAACAGCAACCGCAGCAGCAGCCACCACGAAAGAAGAAGAAAATGGTGAAAATTAAGAAAGTAGTAGTCGTTAAGAAGAAGGTGGTAGGAGGAGTAGCAGGAGCTGCAGCAACAGCAAAGAAGAGTGCATTGGTAGTTAAACCAAAGAGTGAAGCAGGATTGAAGAGCAGTAAAGAGGTTGATAAAGGTGAGAATTCTGGGCAGAAGGAGGAAGTGGAAGAAGGTGAATTGGGGACGTTGAAGTGGCCCAGGGAAGGGGAGAATGGGGAGGTTGGGACTGACAAATTAAAGACGGGGGAAATTGAGAAGGGAGAGATTGCTAGTGAGAAATTGAGGAAAGGGGAAGTGGAGAAGGGAGAGGTTGTTTCTGGGGGAAAAGGGGAGGTGGAGAAAGGGGAAATTGTTTCTGGGAAAAAAGGGGAGGTGGTGAATGGAGAGATTATTACGGGTAAATGGCGAAAAGGGGAGGCAAGGAAGGGGGAGATGATTCTGGAGAAAGGGAGGAAAGGGGAAGCTGAAAAGGTAGAATTTGGGTCTTGGAGAAGCCCCAAAGATGACATAGAGAAAGGTGAGTTCATTCCTGATAGATGGCATAAAGGGGAAGTGATGAAGGATGACTACAGTTACAGTAAATCTCGTAAGCATGAGTTAGGAAAGGAAAAAAGTTGGAAATATGAAATGGAACGCACACCACCTTCTGGAAAGCACCCAGTTGATGATTTTTATCGCAGGAAGGAATTCAGTAGAAGTGGTACTCAGCACAGCAAAAGTTCTTCCAGGTGGGAAACTAGCCATGAAAGGACTTCCAGGATCAGTTCGAAGATTGTGGATGATGATGGCTTGTATAAGAGTGAGTACAGCAATGGTAAGAACCATGGACGAGATTACTCTTCTTCTGGTAATCGGTTAAAGCGACATGGTACTGATTCAGATAGCAGTGAGCGCAAGCACTACGGAGATTATGGTGACTATGCAAATTCAAAAAGTAGGAGGCTCTCTGATGATTTTAGTCGTAGTTCCCATCCAGAGCACTATTCACGCCACTCTGTTGAGAGGTTTTATAGAAATTCTTCTTCATCAAGGATGTCTTCTTTGGAGAAGTACTCTTCAAGACATCATGAATCCTCTTTGTCATCTAGAGTTGTTTATGACAGGCATGGACGTAGTCCAGGATATTCTGAGCGGTCCCCACGTGAGAGGGTCAGGAATTATGATCACAGGGAGCGGAGCCCAGTTCGACGGGAGAGATCCCCATATGCGCATGAGAAATCCCCATATGGTCGTGAGAGATCCCCATATGGTCGTGAGAGATCCCCTTACACTCGTGATAGATCCCCATATGATCGGAGTCGTCACTATGATCATCGAAACAGAAGTCCTATCCATGCAGAGCGGTCCCCACAGGATCGAGCTAGGTTCCATGATCGCAGGGACCGAACTCCCAGCTATTTGGAGCGGTCCCCACATGATCGGAATAGGCCCAATAATCACAGAGACAATAGTAGAAAAAGTGCAGCAAATGAAAAACGGAATTCACAACATGGTTGTAAGGGACAAGAAGATAGAGTTACCCAGAGGGATCATAGTGGAAGAGACTCACATTCCTCAGCTAAAGAATCTCAAGATAGGACCAGTGTGCACAATTTTAATGGATCAGATGAGAAAAATGCTGTCTGTGAATCTCAGAAAGAGGACCAATCTCTGAGTCCCATTGTAAATTGCAAAGAACCTCCTCTTCCTGTTGATGGGGCTCCTCCTGAAGAGCTGCAATCAATGGAGGAAGATATGGATATATGTGACACACCACCTCACATTCCTTTGGTCGCTGAGTCATCCGTGGGTAAATGGATTTACCTTGATTATTTTGGTCTTGAACGTGGGCCTTCAAAATTATGTGACCTTAAGGCACTTGTGGAAGAAGGGGTTCTTTTGTCAGATCATTTGATCAAGCATTTAGATAGTGATAGGTGGGTGACTGTTGAAAATGCAGCTTCGCCAATGTTGACTGCGAGTTTCCCATCCATTGTATCTGACACTGTAACGCAGCTGGTTAGCCCTCCTGAAGCTCCTGGTAACTTATTGGTAGAAATTGGAGATTCAAGGCCATCAGGCATTCACAGTGGTGATGAGAAAATGATGAATTACCAAGATGACAGTGCAGCTGCAGCTGAGCCCTTAGAAGATCTTCACATTGATGAAAGGGTTGGAGCTCTGTTGGAGGGTGTTAAAATTATTCCCGGCCAGGAGCTTGAGATAGTTGGGGGTATGGCATCACTTACTATATTTCTTTGACTCTTTTCTGGTACCAATGCTTTTTACGCCTCTCTTTGAATCTCTGCTGTTGTTGTACTTAATTCTTTTTGTATGGTTCCTCATGCATTTATAAATGTGTACGAACAAATATGCATACACTTGTAGGCATATGTGTATATTCATCCATGTAGACATATGCATGGTTGTTGATATTTGAGATTTCGTGTTTACATTTTTCTGGATTTTTATCATCATGCAGAAGTTCTGCAAATGACCTTTGAATTTGATCATGCGGAATGGGAAGGGTGGGGAAATTCTGAAGGTACGTATTTCTTAGAGTGGCCTGTATTTTTAATTTATAATTGTCTTTTAACTCATGACTCACCTCTGTGCATTTGATTCTTTTCCCCCTATCTTCTACTGGTGAGATAATACATTAGAAGGCGATAAGTACAAGCACCTGGCATTTGGAAAATTCTATTATTTCAGACATTGTTGTTGGCTTCTTTATTCTAATTATCTATAAAATCAGTTTTTAATTTTATTTTCAAATGGAATTAAGTCTTTCTATTCTAGTGGGGTTGGGAATTTAATTCCTGTTACCACCCACAATTAAGCAATGATTATTCTTTGCTCAGAATTTACTTGCTTGGTTCAGATAGTTTTATAGGGACATTGTTTTAATAAAAAAAGAAAAATTTTCTTGCAACTAAAGCATGTTTTAAAATTTTCATCTCTTGTATTAGTGAAGCTTAGGATAATGCTAATAATGTTAGCATTCTGGAACTTTATATTGGACTTAATATGTTGTTTTGTCCTAGTTATCCCCTTTCAACTTTCAAGCCTTATTTCATTTCTCAGAAGTTTTTTGTTCTCCTTTGGGTATCTTGTGCACTTGAGCGGATTTAGATTTCCCAAGCAGGGTGGGAGGCTAAATTGCGACTGAAATGTTATATAAATACCCAAGTTGGACAATCAATATGAAATCAGTACATTAGTTCCACCTGAACAACATAATATTGAGATGAATTCAGAATAAAGAAAAATAATTGAATATTCTGAACTTGTAATGGCATAACACTGGGCATTTAGTTATCCATCTTGTGATGTAATCTTTTTCCTATCTTTGGTATTACAGGTTTCACTTGGCATTATAGTTGCATTGGGGATCACCATGATAAAAAGACTGAAGAATTATCTAGCTACTCTGACACGAAGTCAAAGGAAGCTGCAGAAATCAGGATTGGTGCACTCTCTGATGGTTCCTCCTGTGCTGACTCTAGTGACTGGTTTTCTGGTCGATGGTCATGCAAGGGTGGGGACTGGAAGAGAAATGAGGAAGCTACTCAGGATAGATCTTCTAGGAAAAAGCTTGTTCTTAATGATGGTTATCCTTTATGCCTTATGCCAAAGTCTGGGTATGAGGATCCTCGCTGGCATATGAAGGATGATCTGTACTATCCTTCTCATAGCAGAAGGCTAGATCTCCCTCCTTGGGCTTTCTCCAGTACAGAAGAGAGAAGTGATTGCACTGATATTAGTAGATCTAATCAAATTAAGCCTTCAGTTGTGAGAGGAGTGAAGGGAACCATGCTTCCAGTAGTCCGGATAAATGCATGTGTGGTCCAGGACCAGGGCTCATTTGTATCTGCACCCCGCACAAAAGTTCGAGGGAAGGAGAGGTACTCTTCAAGATCTGCTCGGTCGCACTCTACAACTAGTGATATCAAGAAATCATCAGCAGAAAGTGATTCACTATCAAAGGCTGTTACTGATCAAGGCTTGAAAGGATCATGGAAGTGCATTGCACCTGTTAATACTCCTAAAGATCGTGTTTGCACGGTTGATGAGCTGCAGTTGCACTTGGGTGAGTGGTACTACCTTGATGGTGCTGGGCATGAAAGGGGACCTTTATCACTTTCAGAACTTCAGGCCTTGGTGGATCAAGGTGCTATCCAGAAACATAGCAGTGTTTTCCGAAAATATGATCAAGTTTGGATTCCTGTCACCTCTGCTGCTGGGACTTTTGAAGCCAATGCCAGGAATCAGCCCGAGAATTTTGCATCATATGCTGATTCTTCAGGATCTCTAATTTCAGACTCGCAAGGTGCTGCCATTAGTGACAATAATACAAATTCCTGTTCTTTTCACAACCTACACCCCCAATTCATTGGTTATACCCGTGGGAAGCTTCATGAATTGGTAATGAAATCATATAAGAGCCGGGAATTTGCTGCAGCCATAAATGAGGTTTTAGACCCATGGATCAGTGCAAAACAGCCAAAGAAGGAGATGGACAAGCACATTTACAGAAAAACAGGTATTTTCAATCATGTTTAATTGTTACATATGAGTTTGATTAGATTGGAAAAGAGAAATTTTAAGTTTAAATGAGATGGGAGAGCCTTTCCCAAGTTTCTTCAATAGCGATTTTCCCAAGTTTCTTGGGTAGCCTTTTTAATGCATTTTGTAAAATCTCATCATATATATATATATATATAATCATTTAGTAGTTTATGTGATAATTATCTTCATGATGCTTTTTAGTGGGTTTTCTTGTAACAACAAAAGATTATACCTAAACTAGATTTATGTTTCTACTTGATTTCCTTTTGCTTCCTCTCACTTTTGTACTTTATGAACTTTTTGGCATGCTCATTTTGGCATCACATACATCCCTTTGCCAATGTGTGTGTGTGTGTGTGCATGTATATATTTATGCGGACACCTATTTAACTTGGTAGAGGTCCTGAGGTCCTTTTGGACTTGGTGAAGATGAGTGTGCAATGTGCAAAGTTTCACTATTTTTCTTTAGTTTGGTAAATTTATGAGGCCGTTATTTATTTATTTATTCTTTCTTTCTTTCTTTCTTTCTTCCTTTGTATATATGTGGATGAATGCTGGTCTGTAAATTGCAGATGGTGGCAAACGAGCACGGATGATGGTTAATGGAAGCGAAGAAGAGTATGAAATTGACGATGAGTTGCTATCAACTCGAAAGGATGAGCCTACATTTGAAGATTTATGTGGTGATCCGACCTTCCTTGAACAAGAGAGCACATGTTCTGTTACTGAGATGGGGCACTGGGGTTTGTTAGATGGTCATGTGCTGGCACGAGTCTTCCATTTCTTGAGATCTGACATGAAATCCCTTGCTTTTGCTTCTTTGACTTGCAAACACTGGAGAGCTGCTGTCAGGTTCTACAAGGGGATAACAAGGCATGTTGACATGTCATCTGTTGGCCCTAACTGCACTGACTCTGTAGTGTGGAATATCGTGGTATGTTCATGGTTGTTTAAAATGCGTAAATATGATTTTATTTTTCCCTTTACCCCTCAGGTTTAATATAATTCTTTACTTGCAGAATGGCTATAACAAAGAAAAGATAAATTCGATGACTCTAATTGGTTGCACAAACATAACTCCCGGCACGCTTGAAGATGTTCTTCGTCTGTTTCCTAGTTTATCTTCTATAGATATTAGAGGTTGCAGTCAGTTTGGGGAGTTGACCATCAAATTTCCAAATTTGAGGTGGTTCAAGAGCCGATGTTTGCATGGTATGACAATTTCGGATGAGTCTAAAATAAGGAGTCTTAAGCAGATTACTGAGAAAACTTCGTCTGGTCTTAAAACGGGCCTGGGAAGTGATATGGATGATTTTGGTGAATTGAAGAATTATTTTGAAAGTGTAGATAAAAGAGACTCCGCAAACCAATTATTTCATCGAAGTTTATATAGACGTTCAAAGTTATTTGATGCCAGAAAGTCCTCATCCATTTTATCAAGGGAAGCTCGTATTAGACGATGGGCAATCAAGAAATCTGAAAATGGATATAAGCGGATGGAGGAGTTCCTTGCTTCAAGTCTAAGGGACATCATGAAGGAGAATACCTTTGAATTTTTTGTGCCCAAGGTACCGTTGGTCTTTTGTTTTGTGTGTGGCCATATTTTTTATATATTATGTGTAAAAGGCTTTATTCTTTGCTGTCATTTGGTATTAGGTTGCAGAAATTGAGGAAAGAATGAAAAATGGTTATTACATTGGCCATGGAGTGGGTTCTGTTAAAGAGGACATCAGCCGGATGTGCAGGGATGCAATAAAGTAAGGGTTTCTGGTTGCCTCTTCTTTCGACTTTATTGGATACCTTGCATTGAAGAATATTTATAATAATGTATATTGTTTCCTTTCTGTCAAAGTTAAAATGTAAATTTCCTCTTTAAATGCCTAAAGCTGTTCTCAGTGCTCCACTTTCTGTTTTTAATATTTAATTTTTTGAACATAAACTGTTAATTTTGCACTTGCTTCTCTTTCCTCTGCTTTATTTTTCTGGCCATACATTCAGCATGAGTTATTTGATTATAAGTGTTCTCTTCCTCTTGTTGATATGCCTACTTTTTGGTTTAGAGCAAAGAATCGTGATGGTGCTCGTGACATGAATCGCATAATTACTCTATTTATCCAGCTTGCCACACGGTTAGAAGAGGGTGCAAAGATTACTTCTTCTTATGAAAGGGATGAGTTGCTGAAGTCTTGGAAAGATGACTCGCCTGCTGGGTTCTCAAAGTACAAGAGGAAACTTGGTAAGGCAGTCACTGAAAGGAAGTACATGATCAAGAGCAATGGCACTTTTGCAAATGGTGGTTTTGATTATGGGGAATATGCATCTGATAGAGAAATTAGAAAGCGCTTATCAAAACTTAATCGCAAATCATTAGACTCAGAAAGTGAAACATCTGATGAACTTGACCACTCTTCGGAGGATGGAAAAAGCGAGAGCGAGATTGAGAGTACAGCTTCAGACACAGAGAGTGATGTGGATTTCAGGCCTGAAGGTCGGTCTGGGGAGTCAAGGGGAGATGGATACTTTATGGCAGATGATAGTCTTGATTCTATGGCTGATGATCGTGAATGGGGTGCTCGCATGACAAAAGTCAGTTTGGTTCCTCCTGTCACTAGGAAATATGAAGTAATTGACCAGTATGTTATTGTAGCAGATGAGGTGGATGTGCGACGTAAGATGCAGGTATCCTTGCCAGAGGACTATGCTGAGAAGCTCAATGCTCAGAAAACTGGCACTGAGGAGTTGGATATGGAACTTCCTGAAGTCAAAGATTATAAACCCAGAAAACAACTTGGAGATGAAGTTATAGAGCAAGAAGTTTATGGAATTGATCCTTATACTCATAACCTTTTACTTGATTCAATGCCAGAGGAGTTGGAATGGCCTCTAGTGGATAAGCAATATTTTATCGAAGATGTTCTCCTTCGAACTCTGAATAAGCAAGTTAGACACTTCACAGGCACTGGGAACACTCCAATGATGTATCCATTGCAGCCTGTTTTAGATGATATTAAAAGAGTTGCTGAGGCAGATTGTGATATACGGACTATGAGAATGTGTCAAGGTATCCTGAAAGCCATAGATGCTCGTCCCGATGACAACTATGTTGCTTACAGGAAGGTATACATGTGCTTCATATCTCATGTATTATTTTCCATTGTTCTTGTTTTTCTCTTTATATTTCATAATGTTTTATTGTTTTCTCTTGTTCCTTAGTTTTATGACGCTGATGTTTAACATTTTTTCTCACTGGAATGTGCTTTATTAGGGTCTCGGTGTTGTTTGCAACAAGGAAGGTGGTTTTGGAGAAGAAGATTTTGTTGTAGAGTTTTTGGGAGAGGTATGAATGTGAATTAATTTATAAGGTTTTTGATTTCTTGCTAGATAAAATGTTTACAGTTTTTTGTTACCATGTACTCATTCTCTGGCTTCTGGCTTTTGAATCAAGTCTCTTTGAAGCCCTTTGTGCTGACAGGTTTCAATTTTCATAGGTTTATCCTGTTTGGAAATGGTTTGAGAAGCAAGATGGGATTCGATTGTTGCAGAAAAACAATAAGGATCCAGCTCCTGAGTTTTACAACATCTACCTTGAGAGGCCAAAGGTGTCTAATTCAACATGTCTTGTGCAATGTGTTTGTTGTGGCTAATTTTACTTCTTGTGCTGAAAATGCTTGCCTTATCATCTCTTATTTATCAGGGTGATGTTGATGGGTATGATTTGGTTGTTGTTGATGCCATGCACAAGGCAAATTATGCGAGTCGAATTTGTCATTCTTGTCATCCTAATTGTGAAGCCAAGTAAGTATAATCTGTTGTTCTTTTTGGTCTTTGTAGGATTGTAAAGCACTTCTTTAGTTTTTCTAAAGCACTTTTCCCATTTTGCCCTAGTTGGAATTGGATACATGTATAGAGCAGAAAATTTTGGATTTTAAAATATGGAAGTATATTTCTCCATTGCCATTTTTGATGATTTATCTTCATAATTATTTACTGGATGTTTGTCACGTGCTGATATAATTGTTGGAGAAGTTTAGCCTGTTGCCAGTAAGAACAGGTATTTGTACTTGGTTGGAGGTTTTGTACTTCTGATATACTTAAATCAACTTGTGCAAGGAGTTTGGTTGCCTAAAAGCTTGAAAGTAGGATGGATGTTAAACATAATTGGATTATGTTTATTTTGTGGATAGACTGTTTACTAGTATGACCTTTACTTTGTGTTTCCGGATAACTTATCCTTTTCCTTCTGGGACAAATTGTAGTTAAAATCAGTCTCTCTATTATCAGATTATTTAATAGTTTAGTGCTTTCGTTAATCCTAAATGGTACTTGAAAGTTGTTGATTGGCAAGACATCTGTTCCTACCTGTGGCCTAGCTACAAATTGAGTTCCTTTCATGGTACCAAGATTTTGTTTTAATTACCATTTCTGGAATGCAGAGTTACTGCTGTAGATGGTCAGTACCAAATTGGAATATATGCTCTACGTGCAATACGATATGACGAGGAGATTACATTTGATTATAATTCTGTTACAGAGGTTTGAATCTTTTGTCTTATTGGCCTTGTTATAGAAGAAATTCCCATATTCTTATAGCTGATTATTGATGCCTATCTTATTAGAGCAAAGAAGAATATGAAGCGTCTGTCTGTCTCTGTGGTAGTCAAGTTTGCCGTGGCAGCTACTTGAATCTGACTGGTGAAGGTGCATTTCAAAAGGTATGTACTTTAAGTAGGGTTTTTGAATTAAAAAAAAAAAACAAAATTGAGACTTTCTTTACTGCCTGTTCAATCTGTTTGATTTTTTTCTCTGAGTTTCGAAAAGTTGTCATTAGATGCACATTGTTCATCAGGTATTGAAGGAGTGGCATGGAATACTTGATCGAGAACATCTCATGTTAGAAGCTTGTGAACTAAATTCTGTATCTGAAGAAGATTACCTTGAGTTAGGAAGGGCTGGTCTAGGAAGTTGTTTGCTTGGTGGATTGCCTGATTGGTTGGTTGCATACTCAGCTCGCTTGGTATGTCTTTTCTCTGCCCTCATGCCATTTCATTTCTTCAATTCTAAACTAAGAAAAGAGAGGAGGGGAGGGGGGGTGTAGAGGTGGGCTTCTATTCTCCTGAACTTATTTTCTGTTGTAGGTGAGGTTCATAAATTTTGAGAGAACAAAGCTCCCTGAGGAAATTTTAAGGCACAATTTGGAAGAGAAACGGAAATACTTTTTAGATATATATCTTGATGCAGAGAGGAACGATGCGGAGATTCAGGTATGTGCTGTTCTCATTTTGTGTCTGTGCGTGGCATTGGCATCTGTCTCTGTGCCTATGGTCATGTCTGCTTATGTTTGTTAGAAGCTATTTATGCGTGTAGTTACGTGTTAATTCTCATGGTATACTTTTCTTTTGAATGAGCTAGGCTGAGGGTGTCTATAACCAGAGGCTTCAGAATTTGGCTGTGACTCTTGACAAGGTGATTACCCTCTTTGTCTCTGAATAGCAAGTTTTGAAGATCAAATATTCTCCCACAAAACAAACTATAGTCATGTGTGATATGATGTGTCCCATGGCTGGATCTTTTCTATGGTGATCCTGCAAACCAGAAGGAGCAAAACCGTTTAGGTTTTTGAAGAGCTAAGCTTGCAAATTTGAAATTAGAAGTTTTGGAATGACTAGATTACTCTCTTTTTAGTTTGGTCTAATGGTTGGATGGCAGGCATCTTTATTGCATGAATCCCTGACATTTCAGTTAATGATATGAAATTATCTAGAACCTATAACTTCTGCATTATGAGAGAAACTTTTGTACATGCTGATTTTACAGTATACTAGTATTCCAACATTTATCATCTTTGAATGTTGTTTTCAGGTGAGGTATGTTATGAGATGCGTGTTTGGTGACCCCAAAAAGGCTCCACCTCCACTAGAGAGGCTCAGTCCTGAAGAAGCTGTTTCCTTTCTTTGGAAAGGAGAGGGATCGCTTGTTGAGGAGCTTCTTCAGTGCATGGCTCCTCATGTGGAAGAAGACATGCTCAATGATTTGAGATCCAAAATTCAGGCCCATGACCCATCAGGTTCTGACGACATCCTGAAAGAACTTCAGAAATCCATGTTATGGTGAGCGGAATGTAACAGAACATTTGTTACCATGCTGTTTCGTTGTAGTAAAGATGTGACCTTTAATCATGTCTCTCTTCATTTCTAAGGTTGAGGGATGAGGTTCGGAATCTTCCATGTACATACAAGTGTCGGCAAGATGCTGCAGCTGACCTGATCCATGTTTATGCTTATACAAAGTGCTTCTTAAGAGTTCGAGTGAGTCTTTTTATTATTATTAATTTTCTGATAAACAAGGTTTTTTTTTTCCTTTTTTATTTTATTTTGTGGGGGGTGGAGGGTAGGGTAAAGGAGACAATGTTTGTTAATGCTATTGTATTATCATTTGATCTAAATCAACCATTGTATGCATAGGAATACAAAGCGGTAACTTCTCCCCCAGTCTACATCAGTCCTCTTGACCTGGGCCCCAAGTATGCTGATAAGTTGACAGGTCTTCAGGAGTATTGCAAGACATATGGTGAAAATTATTGTTTAGGGCAGCTGATTTTTTGGTATAACCAGACCAGTGTTGAGCCAGATTGCAGCCTGGTTAGAGCAAGTAGGGGTTGCTTATCATTACCTGACATCGGTTCCTTCTATGCCAAGGTTCAGAAGCCATCAAGGCATCGTGTTTATGGCCCAAAGACTCTGAAATTTATGCTGTCATTGATGGTAAGCTTCTTTTATCCATTTTGTAATGCTGCTACTGCCGTTTTGAGTTCTTTGAATTTCAAGTATGGTGTAGTTTATTCACATGTTATCTCATTAGAAACCTCTGGCATCCATTTTGGTTGTCTTTTAATAAACAACAACCCAGAGCAGGCTCATGACTAGTTCTATCAGAAGTTTTTATTTGGTTTTGTTGGTTTCTTCTTGGTGGGTAAAAAAATACTAATAATAATAAGTTTCTTCTTTTAATTTAGAGCAGTTTAAGAAAAATACAAGTATGCCTTTCATAGAATTTTTTTATCTGAAATTGGCAACATCTTGTATGTCACAGTTACCAACAAGTTGGGGGTTTCTTCTTGGTCTTGATATGACATCTTTAATTGACCCTGTATGATCTTCCTGGATTTGCTTTCCAGACTTATTTTTGTTGTTAACTTACCAACATTGAGCATTCCCTAGATTACTTGATGATTTTGATGCATCTGTACATCATAGAATTTGTTGGTTTATGGTGACATGTACTTGTGGGGGAGGGAGCTAATCTATTTAATACTATTTTGAAATGACAGACCTTGATTGTGTTGTGGATCAGGTTGTCTTTGTTTTGCCAGATTGGACTGTAGTAAATTATCCTTTGTATCACAGATAGTAAAGTAGCATTCACACAATTAACGTGTTAGTAGATCAATAGGATTGACTGGAAGGAATATTGCCCTGTATAGGAATTGCACTGGTTAGTGGTATATGCCAATTCAATTAGCTCAGCAGGATATCTTTTAATTGTCGGATACTGTGGTTACTTACCTGTTGTGATATGGTCCTTTTTGCAGGAGAAGCAACCTCAGAGACCCTGGCCAAAGGACCGAATATGGTCATTCAAAACTTGTCTGAAAGTTTTGGGCAGTCCGATGCTAGATGCTGTTTTAAATAATTCTCCACTGGACAGAGATATGATGTATTGGTTGAAGCACAGACCAGCAATATTCCAGGCGATGTGGGATCGATGAAGCATTTGTAGGGGTTTTGGGAAGGTGGCAGTAGGATTATTAGCCATTACTTTGTAAATGTTTTGGAATGATTTCTCAATTTTAGTTCGCAGCTACCCCTTAGTGTGGTAGTTGGTAATCATTCCAAAACATCATATTTCTTGTGCCGCTTTCTCCTCATTCTTATGTACAGTTTTCATCTTTGTATTTTTAATTCATTTTCTTGTAGTAGGGCATTGGTTTTTTTTTTCTTCTTCTTCTTCTTAAATTCAAGGAAATGATGAAAAGGAAAGAAAATCTCGAGGCTGTTTTTCACCATTCCTCGTCTTTGCCTCTTTTATCTTATACCGAATTTTCCAGAGAAATGTTTGTAGGATTGTAATTGATGATGAGAGGTTGAGCATGAGATTTATGTCCCACCGTGATGATGAGGCTGGGTAAATCATAAATTTGAGTGGTTCATTTCTCTTACTATTTAGACGACCAATTTCGCAATGTACGGTTCCCAATGAGGCTGCCACAGCAATTTTGAACGTAACGGAGATTAGACTTGTCATATTTTAATCGTAACAGATAGGGCTAATACATTTAATTAATTATATTGTTGTATTTAAATGCATGTTTATCAATTCGTTAAAATTAGTAGTTAAATATTAATTTAGTCTAATTACTATTTTATTATTATATTTGTTAGTTGTATTATGTTAAAATTTTACTATATTTGATATAATTATTTTTATAATTAATGATTTTAAATTTAAATAATAAAATTATATTTAAATATAAATATTTTAAGTTAATGAGGATAAAATTTATATTAATCGTTTCAATTGTGTTTATTAATCGTATTGTATTGCATTGTATGCGTGTAATAAACGTGTTAGTCGTATAATATTACACAGTTATTATGATGACGTGAATATATGTTGACCTATGTTATGTTCGTATTTATTTAAATAATTATATATTAACATGAAACTATTAAGATATAAAGATACGGGTTAATGCCAAGTCTATCCGTGCCTTTGGGTTAAATAGAAAACTGTGCTGAAAGTCATGCACATTTTCAATAATAAGCGCCGAGGTATTTTTAATTTAATTCTACATGGAAAGCATCAATCAAGGATGATAGTAAATTGAAGCAGGGAATAGGGATGATCTGAAGCCAGCTAATCCCAACTGTAATCGAAGGCTCAAGTTTAATCTTAATCCTCTTTTGTCCTTTCGGTTTCACGTTTTGAACCCGTCCGTCCCATCCCAATTCCCAGCAAGCGCGACTGCTCTACTCTGCAATGCAGACGCTAAGCTTGTACCTCTCTCTTGTTTTTTCTAGTAAAACTACAGCAATGCCAAAGAGTAAGCAATCAATCTCATTCTCAAGGGCGTCTCCGATTACCTGTTATATCCCGAGCCCGAGAGACAAACAATCGACAGAGCAGCGGCAACCTCAGACCTGACGCCCGCGTGTCAGTTAAACCCCTGCCCAGACCAGCCCAGCCCAATCATCCTTGATTCTCGTGTCGCCGCCTGCACTCATTGCCAGCATTCGTACCCTCGCCATCCAATAACAAACCCCCACGTGTCCCCGTCCTCATAACGGCCCTGTGTGCGTGAGCCTCAAGACACTTACATTCCCATTTTCGTTTTTGTTATACTCAGCGTCGCTGCTATGTTTCATTCTGCACTTTCCCTCTCTCCTCTCTTAATTTCCATTGCTACCACTTCTCTGTTTCTGATATAAACAGCATGAAAATGGAGAGAGGTTTTGGTTCCACTCATCCTTGTTATCCTTCTGCTTTCAGCGCCGAGTTTAGCATCAACTCCTCCTATGAAGCCAACTTCAACTCCATTTTCAACGACCCCAATCTCCAACCCCTCCTCCCTCTACCCTCTGATCCTTCTACCTTCAACTTCTTCAGCCAAGACTTCCCTTCTCTTCCCCTCGAACCTCAACTCCCAATCCCTGATCTCGACTCCCTTTACTCCTCTTCACTCCCTCCCAAAATCCCAGACATCCTCCCTGACTCAACTCAGTTCCTTGACTTCTTTAACAAACCCTTACCAGACCTCCACTCACTCGAACAACCCCACCGCCAACCCCGGTTCACTGAGCCTTCCGCCTCCTCATCAACTCGGAAGCTGAAACGTACTCGACTCGACTTAAACCTCTCTGACAACAACCCTCAAACCCTCGACTCCATAGTCCAAAGCTTCAACTCTCCTTCTCCAGTGATCCCACACAGTGAGCTAGCTCGGAAACGAAGGCAAAAGCTAAGCGACAAGACACGGTGTCTTCAAAAGCTAATGCCATGGGACAAGAAGATGGACACTGGCACCATGCTCCAAGAGGCTTATAAATATATCCGGTTCTTAGAAGCTCAAGTCTCCATTCTCCAATCAATGCCGATAAGTTCAAGCTTTGCAGCTACTGAACATAATGCTCCTGTTGGATTCGATTATGGTGGGTTGGGAAGGCTGAACAGACAGCAGCTTTTGCAGGTGCTGGTTAACTCTCCGGTTGCGCAAACCATGCTTTATTCACAGGGATTTTGTGTATTTGCTTATGAGCAGTTGGTTTCGCTTAAGAAGGCTAAGGAGAGGAAAGCGGTGCTCCAACAGTTTCTCTTTGGTAACTAAGTGATAAAAACGGAGGCAGGATATGTATGGGCTTACGGATTTTCTTGTTTTGTTGTTAGATTTGAAATCTTTAGGATTATATGTGCATGGACTTTTAAGTTTTAATACTTTTACAGTACAGGGATTAAATCAATGCAATGGAATGAGTACCTTCTGTTTCAATTTTCACTTGTTCTGGTGATGGTTGCTGGGCTTTTATTCTGTTTTTCATTTCTTTAATTATCTCATATTGAACTAATGAGGAAACTTGTGAAGATTATTAATTCCGGGACCAACTTGAGATTCATATGGCCCTGCCCGTGCTCCTGAATCCTGACGTTTTTACTTTATGCATCAAAAAGTAATGGCTTAAAGGGGAAAATTTACTACCAATGAGCAGCATGAGTTGAAGGCTTTGTAGATCCTGATTTGGTTTGATATGATAGGAGTGAAAGTGACAACTTGAGCTGCGACTGAATTGCTTTGTGCGTGGGAAAGTTGATGAACATGTGACTGAGGTTCGTGTGTTATGAGAGTACGGGACTGAAATCTTGATCAGGCTCACGCTCGTCTGATATTCTCCTTGCATTTCGGTGACTAGTAGTAGTAGTCACTCACATTATCTAATCCTGATTGCTCGCTCCATGTCATACGTTTTTGAGCAACTGACTCCATATATGTCTAAAAGTACTTCGGTTAAGCTTAATTTGCTAGGATTGAAAAATGAGTTTGATTGCTCATTGCTTGCACAGCCCTGTGGGACTGAGGTTGATTCATTGGGTTTTCAGATTTTAGCTCAATTTTCATTAGCTGGTTGCTGCTGGGCTCATATGCTCCTCCCTTTCGCCATTAGACTCATTACTGTTTTGGTCATCTCCCTGGCCCCTTCCTGGACCAAATTGTGTCATTCTACTCCATGGCCCAATATGGTCACTAGCTCCCAAGGTGTCCTGCCAACTGCAATTTAAAACAAACTGAAGCCCAACAAATTTGTTGGGGATTTGAGATTTGGGCATTTCAAAATGAAATTACATTACTAGTGCTAGTACTTTCCAGTGAGGCAATAACGAATTTTAAAATCAAATGCATCGAATTAACCAGTACAGTGCACAACTTAATATTTGTACTTACTGTTATAGTGTGAACTCTTTACAAGATGAGATGGGCATATACTGAACAAGGTTTGAAAAAATGGGATACAGCTCCACCGATTTTGAGCTCTACTTACAATCTTTTCAGGATTTATATGGTACCTCTCTGATCCTCAGGGGTCCACAACTTTTCCTTGAATTGAACTAAATAGATGGATCATGAACGTGAGTTTCCTGTAAAACACGGTCTTGGACTTTGGACCTCTTGGTATCAAGGCAAGTACTCAACCACTCGAGTTTTCTCATCACTATTTTTTATTATTTTGTTTTAATTCAGATGGACGTAGGACATGGCTGGCTCACGTTCAATTATTCCAACCTTCTCACGGTTGCCCTCCTGAACGTGCCACACTGCCACGACCACTTTGATCAGCTTTAGACACTCCAAAGGCCCCAAGGCTTACGCAATTAGTATAATAAAATTAGGATGTGATTATTTCAATAAACTCCAATAGAATTTGAAACTGTAAAACACCAAAATAATAGTTCATATGCTTGACATTTACCACATAATACTAGTAGTATATGTTCACTTACGGGATGAGCAATAAATTGAGATGGTGCTTCGTTTCTGCTGATTCGTGATTAAAAGTCAAAAAACGATTCAAAGAGCACTTATGGGCCATCGTTACATGCCCAATGCACGCTCCTCTATGAGCTGGTTTATACCCTACTTTTTCTTCTTCCCCTATCTAAGGAATCCAATAGAGAAGAGAGAAGAAGAAAAAAAAAAGAAAGGGCGAAAGAAGACGCGCAAAGCAAACTAAAGTGGAGCACTGTATTGACAAAAGAAGCTCTTTACTTTCTTAGAGCAGCTAATCCCATTTCACATATATACTTCCCTCAACCTTTCTTCCCATCGTCTCCTTGTCAAAGAACTTGCCATTTGTTTCTCTTTCTTGGAACCATCTTCAAGTGCTCCATATCATTAGAAAAAAAAAATGCTTAAACTCGGAGGCGTTCTCGTTTGTCTTCTGATTGTGGCCATGGATGTTGCAGCAGGTATTCTTGGCATCCAAGCAGAAGTTGCACAAAACAAGGTGCCTTGAAAACACTACCTTTTAATTACATGGCAAAAAGTAGATATTGCAATTATGTGAGTTGTGCTCATGAGGGTTTTTTGTTTTTCTTGCTTTGTTTTGACAGGTTAAGCACTTAAGGCTGTGGATATTTGAGTGCAGGGACCCAAGCCATGACGCGTTCAAGCTAGCGTTGGGTGCCGCAGCGCTGTTGACTCTAGCCCATGTTCTTGCTAACCTGCTTGGTGGCTGCATGTGTGTCTGTTCTCAAGAAGATTTCCAGAGAGCATCCCCTAACAGGCAACTTTCAGTGGCATGTCTCATTTTCACCTGGTAAGCAGATTTTCCTTGGAATGGTTCCTTGCTTACTCTGCACTGTTAGCATCGGAATTACACTGAGTAACAACGTGAATAATTAATAGTAGTGGTAGCAGTAATAGTTATTTTTGGTGTGATTTCATATATTTTGTGGTTGATCAGGATCATATTAGCCGTTGGGTTGTCCACTCTGGTGATAGGGATATTATCAAACAACAAATCCAAGGCATCCTGTGGTTTCACGCACCATCATTTCCTGTCGATTGGAGGAATTTTGTGTTTTGTTCATGGGTTATTTTCTGTTGCATATTACGTTTCTGCCACTGCAGCTAGTGACGAAGAAAAGTAAGAAATGCTATCTTTACGGGAACCCCCTTTTCCCCAACCCTCCCAACAACACTGATCATTGATCAACAATCGCTCTCGTCCTACATGTAAAAGAAAAAACATGTATACATCTTTGAATGGCATTATATCTTGCGGGACAGCTAATATTGCGAAACCTTTTCCCCCCTTTCACCTGTTTTTTTAGTTTAGTAATTGAGAGTTTGACACATTAGTCTATTTCTCTTGAGATGTGTGTCATTTTGTTCTTTTGACTATCGCATGGCTACGTTGCTTTAACAAAAATAGATAGGCAATGATCGATTGGGCCTCAACATGTGTAGTTGTTTACAAACCCAAAGGAACATACATCCCAAACCCACGTTTGCCGAGTGCCTAGTTTATTAGGAGATCTATACATGTTAGGCACATCCTCGGCATTGGTGAAGATGAAAACTAAGAAATCATACAATCTCAAGAATTGCACTATAATTTGGCGAGGCTTTCCTTGAACTCCATGGTATTAAAAAAATGATAAATTCCTTCATAGCCATGTTTTCTGAACTGACTTTTGTTTTATTTTCCCATTTTGAGAGGGAGAGAGAGGGACAAACAAACAAAGTGTAGGCCACAGGGTGAGTCCATAGTGGAAAATTGCAACTTGAGAATCCAAAATGTCAAACGGTCATCACGTGAGTCTCAACTTTTGACATGGCATTCCCTCATGTTATGGCACTTAAACATGCCCAAACATGCGACACCACGTAAGAGCGCCGAAAATGCAAATAATTGCCCTCCTTTATTGAAATTGTTTTAGGTTAATCCCCCCATAACTTTTTATAATCAGCGAACTCTTCCACACAAGATTGCAGGACGTGAAAGTGCGTGTATAGGCCCCTTTACAGCCCATCCCCAACACAAGTGTGTTGGACCCCTCAATTAAGTGTCAAGGGTTGTTGTCGGCCCGTGACACTGGGCTTATAAATGAGATTCCTTTAATGGGTTTTGTTTAAGTTTTATATATATATGTTTTACATAATATCTAAAAAGCTCTTAAACTAGTTAAAAAAATTTAATTAAGTTTTTAAATTTTTATTGTATTCAATTAAGTTTTTTTATTTTTATTTTAAATCAAATAAGTCTTTAAATTTTTATTTTAAGTCAAATATACACTTATGATTAATAATTGACTTAATTAAAATATTATTTTTTATTTTATATTACATGGCGCTAATGTAGCATGCTAACTTATTGTAATTAATGATGATATAATACTTTGACATATTATAATTGATGATGAAGTAATATGTTAATTTAACATGATAACTTGTGATATTTTTCAACTTTCACATCAACGTTATGTTAGAGTTATGTGAATATAAAATAAAAAAAAGTATTTTGATTAACAAAAATCAATCAATCATTAATTATAAGAGTTTATTTGAATTTTTTAAAATAATTTAAAGATTTATTTAAGCATTATACCTATATTTTTTTTGGGTATTATCATTTTATGCTTTTTTCCTTTTTTCCGACTTAGAGATCAGTTGAAGATTTCCTTATTTGAGTTTTCGATCAACTAAATACTACAAGCAGCAAGCTTTTGGTGTTATGGATGATTTGGTCTTACCCAAGTAGATGTTTTCACGAGGGTGGCTGTTTAGCTGTAGCTACTGCTACCAAATTGCTGAATAAATGTTTGAACGATAATTGGGAGGCATGAAAGTACATTAATAAGAAACGAAATTTCTGTGGAAAGGAGGGTTGCTACACTTGGAATAGCCATTCGAGATCATGCATGGGAGATTCAGCTGAGTAGGGCAGTGCATGCTTCGATTTGGGATGCAGGTTTCACTGCAACATGGATTCAGGACATTAATAAGACTCAATTTAGTTGGCTGGATGGTGGTGCATGTGCTTGTGGAGGATATTAAGTAGATGGCATTCTTCTGTGACTTTGTGTCTTTTTTCCATGTATCCCCGTGAAGCAAATAGTCTGGTCCATAACTTAGCCCGACAGGGTTGTGAGTTGCACGGTCAGCAGTTCTGGGGGGGTTCTTTACCTCCTAATATTTTTTATCATGTAATTTCTTAATCTTCCTTTATTGAATTAGCATTTTCCATAAAAAGGTATCGTTTTATCTTTTTCTTTTTATTCTACTTTCTTGCAACATTTTAGAAATATTAGTATTTATTGTTATTTGCGTTGCATGTAGATATTAATTTATTTATTTTTAAATGACAATTATATATAAAATACAAATATTTCCATTAATTTTTTACAAATAAAAAATAATTATCATTGAAAGAAAATTATATATAAAAGATCATTCATGTTTCAATAATCTATAATTAAAATTGTATAATATTAGTCTATATAAAATTCAATACTATTAGAATTATGAAAAATATTTTTTAATGAAAGCCACTCAATGCAATTAGAATTCTTACTTTATAAATTGGATAAATCCTATTAATATTTATAATAAATTAGAAATCCTTAAAAATTTTAAATTACAGTGTTTTATATTTACAATCCATAAGAAAGTTTAAATTATAATTTCTTATATGAAAAATTAAATTTGTGTTTCATTGAGTGTTATTGTACATGAATTTAGTCAATTGAGTTGGAACGATCAGCTACATTTTTTGAAGTGTTCAACTACACACATAAGCGTTTAGAGAGACGTGTTGCTTTTGTGGACAAAAATCTTGATAGGTTAGTGGACATGAACTTTTGTTGATTTATCCATTAAATCTTGACAATGGTTACTTTAAATATATTCATTTTTTCCCTTAATATATGAATGGTAATTGTTTTTAACTTGTTATAGGAAATATATACTTCTACATTATTTTAGATGTATGGTGAGGATGCATCTTCTTAACTAGAGTTTGAGTTGCAGGCTTGATCTCAAGTAATTGGAGGGTGGAGACAAGTCACTCTCACATGTATGTGTTTGGGATTAGGGTGGCTGTTGCAATTTCACTTGATGCAGCACACTCTAATGCACCAATTTTTGAGTCAACGTGCGGCATTTCCATTGCAAATTGTTCCATTCAAGATCCTTTACATGAAAAAGTTGAGAATGTAAGTTTTAAGCCCTAGATCCACATATGAAGATTAAAACACCAAAAGTCATAGAATTATAATTGCGTACATGTTTGATTCGTTAGAGTAGCCATTTTTTGTTTGAGAATAATATCAAAGAAGTACTGGTAGAGGCTAGATCTTCCTCTTTACTCTTTTCTTTTTTGGTGGCTCACAATAGGCAGAGACTGTTTGTTAGAAGTGAATACTGAAGAAAGGACCTAGCTAGATATATAAATAATAAATCCTAGTAAAAGCATCCCCATTAAAGGTTTATTGGGCCAGGACCTACACAGCTGCCAAACCACACTGACCTAATAAGACGTGTAAAGCCCATCATCTACAGATCATTTTAATATTAATTGGGCTCTCATGCTTTGCCTCACATTAGGACTAAATTATCAATCTATGTTATTAAACTGAAATTACCAATTAATAGTAGCCCACATATTAGAAAATTCTAACATTCTCCCACTTCGATAATACTAATTGGGGTTTATTTTAAGTTTAAGAAAACACTTTAGAAAACAAGACTCCAAACCGATTTATGTAATTTTGATGTGGTCACAATTTAAAAAATATTTAGCCCTTAATCTTGTCCAACAAAAACATCTAATACTGAATTTTAGTAGCCAATTATACTCTTTATTAACATATGACCAATCCATAGTTACAAGTATTAGTGATACTATCGACAATGGATCTTAGTGTGACTGTGTAGCAAGAAAATAACACCTAAATGTGATCTCAATGTGCTATTTTCATTCTCAGTCCTTTTATTGATTTTTCTAAACCTGATGAGAAATCTATATGGCATTTAACAACAAGCTTGTATGTGTCTCACTCAACCTTGAGGTTCCTTGTTGGTGTCATTAATGAGAATAGCACCAAAATCACTCTTGAGATAGACACCAATCTCTAGATTTCACTGTTAGAAATTTTGAGGATATAGTGCCATGGAAAACAAGTATATTCTCATATTTAGTTTCATTAATTTTATTTGTAATTAACGTACATTTTGATAATAAGACGAAGAGTTTGTTTTGGGTTAGCATTCATTAGCTAGTTATTAAGGTATCATGATTCTATTGAGATATTAAAATACATTCGTATGAAGATTCATACATAGAAGACATGTATTTTAATTGAATCTAAATATTATTCATAACCATATAATAAAACTAGTCACTTTATTGTATTAAAGCTATAATGTCCAAATTACTTCCAATGAAACGAATGTTATTCACTTCAAGGAAATGATGAGTCTCAAATTATCGAAATGGTAGACTTCGAGTAATGAAACAATAACATGAATTAGAATCATGTGAGAATCAAATTTAAGTTTAACCGTTACTTAAATCTTGATCTCACACTTATGTATTTGCTTATAGTAGAACTGAAATCCTGATAGATGGTTGACTTATGTTTAATCTCTTTATAATCTTTGATATACCATGAGCATGAACATCATAAAGTGTTGATCTAGACTCCATATGTTGGGATTATAATCAAGATGAACGTCTAGGAACATATATCCAAATAATAGAGTTCATAGTATTAACATCACTCCTAGTGATTTCAAGAATATTGGTGATTAATTTGGGTTTAACGGATTAATGAATTAGCTACTCATCACATTTGGATACTGAAATGATTAGATCTAGAGTATTGAATTATTAATTGGATGAAATTTGAGACTAAAGGACAAAATTGACATAAAGGGTAAAATGATAATTTCACATTTTGTCATTGGATGGTTACGACGTTTCATAATATAATGTTTGGAATTGGACAACTAATAATTAATATCAAGTATTGAATTATTTCTTATAATTATAGTTTATCCAAGAGTGCAACATGAATCTATGGTGGAGTGATTTCAAGGTTAATAAGCTTGAATTATTTTAATAAGATTAAGAATAATTATAAGTTTATTAGAGCTTCGAATATCTATGTCCAAATAGATTCTCCACTTAGTTTCATAGAATTCAATTTGTTTAAGTAAGAATGCATGTTTTATTTGATTAATTAAATTATATATAAAAATGACCGCTTTAACATATTTATCTTAATTTAGACAAAAAAATATGTGATGTCTTAATTTAGATAGGAAAACATATTTGTCTTAATTTAAACAAGAAAACAAGTTTGGCCTTAATTTAGAAAAAAAAATATGTTTGTCTTAATTTAAGGCAAGAAAATTTTTTTTTGTCTTAATCTAGATAAGGATTTGTCTTAATTTAAACAAGATAAAATATTTTTATCTTCAATAAAGGTAAGAGTTATCTTAAATTAAGATAATGTTACAAAGATTTTTGCAAAATGAATCTAGGCATTCATGTTGATAAAAAGAGATTCCATGTTTGAATATCACTCTTTTATTTATTATTAATTTTTTTAAATAAAGAGGTTAATAATAAAATAAGAGTTATTATTCAATAAGAAGTTTATTTTTCAAGAACTTTAAATGAAATTAAAGAATTAAATTATTTATTCTTTAATTTTAATTTTGATAATTATGAAGCATATTTGATGCTTCCATAACTCTAAATAGATGGTCAAGATTGATTCAAAAGTGTTTAATTTTGATTAAACCTTTGAAATAAGAGTTTTAATAAAAAGAGAAGAGATTGGAAAGAAATAGAAACGTATGCACATTTTCTTAAAAAGTTTTTAACTGTCACTTCTTTCCTCCTACTCCAAACTTTGTTGTATTTTTCTTCCTCGTTCCCATTCTTAGCTGAATTTTTTGGAAGAAAATAACCATTACTTTTTAGGAAAAAAAAAAAAACAAAATCGGTTGCCATCTTACAGTCTTACATTCCACACCTTATCCATTCAAGGTTTAAGTTGAAAGCATTTTTGAAGAATAAGTAGTAAACTTGTTTGATCGAGAAATCATTCATTGGTGTGGTAGTGTTTGAAAATAAGAATCTTAAAATAAAAAGTATGTTTTTTCTTACTTAATGGATTCTTTTTTTTTTTTAGGATGTGATTATGTTATTTGTAATACGAATGATGTGTGTTTTCGCTTGTGTAATTAGATTGCTTGTTTCTTTTATAATTTTTTTTGAAATCTATGCTTTACACAATCACATCAATCCACTAAGATCTAACTCCAACATTCACAAAAAATATACACAATATAGCAATTCTAATAACTAAGATGTACATGTACAAATAATATCAAATAACTGTATGGATTATCAATCAACTATGATTATCAATAAACATAAAATCAAGCATCTCATGAATGTCTAAAAATATAGAAAGGGTCTTTACATAAATACAAACCATGATGTGATAGTTTCAAAACATAAATAACATGCTGCCATTAATCTAGCACATCAAAAGACCCTATGATAGTCATGCTTTCAACATGTCTACTAAACATTATAGGTCTTCACCCATTAGTCAAAAGATCAGTTAATATGTCATTAGTGTCAATGTGCTCAACTACAATGTCACCATTTTTAACAAAATCCTTGACTGTCAAATACTTTATCTCTAAATGCTTAAACCCACCAGTGGTTTTGTTTTTCTTAATGAACAATACAACAGATCCATTATCACAATAAATCTTAAGAGGTCTAGAGATAGAATCAACAACACAACCTAGAAATGAGATTTTTAAGCCAAATACCTTTGTAGTAGCCTATAACAAGCAACAAACTCCACCTGCATAATAAAGGAAGCTAAAAGCATCTACTTAAAATGCTTCCAAGAAACAACTACCTCAACCAACATAAAAATCCACCTTGAGGTGGACTTCAAGTCATCATGATAACCAACGAATTCAGAATATGTATAACCAACGCTCTCAAGATTATTCACCTTTTTGTACACTAATATGTAATCCTTAGTCTTTTGCAAGTATCTAATCACTTTCTTAGTAGCAACCCAATGATCCATATGAGGGTTAGAAAGATATCTACTAAGAACTCCCACATACATTAAGATCCCAACTGCACTAGAATATGGTATGTCTTTCATGGATTCTTTTTACAAATAATTTTTTGGGCATTAACTAAGCTTAAACCTATCACCTTTCACAATAAGTGCATCTCCAGCTTTACAATTCTGCATGTTGAATCTGTTGAGCAGACAATCAATGTATGCTTTTTGGGAAATCCTTAATAAATTCTGAGATCTATCTCTACATATCTCAATCACAAGTACAAATGAGGCATCACCGAGATTTTTCATGTCAAAAGTTTTGGATAATAACTATTTCTTTTCATGCAACAATCCAACACAATTGTTGGCTAACAAGATATCATTCACATACAACACAAGAAAAATGAACTTACTCCCATTAATCTTAAGGTATATGCATTAATCAACCTTGTGTTCCTCAAAACCCATGGAAGTAACTACCTCATCAAACTTCAAATACCATTGTTTGAAAGATTGCTTCACACTGTAAATGGATTTTCAAAGTTTGCACACTAAGCTTTCACTTCTTAATTCTTGAAATCCCTCCGTTTGTACCATATAAACCTCTTTTTCAAGGTTAGTATTCAAGAAGGCTATCTTCACATCCATTCGATAAAGTTCTAAGTCAAATGTGCTACCAAGGCCATGATGATCTTAAAAATACCCCTAAAAGACATTAGTTAAAAAGTCTCATTATAACTACTCCCTCTCTTTAAGTAAATCCCTTTGCCACCAACCTAGCCTTCAACCTCTCAAGTTTTCTCTTAGAATTTTTCTTGCTCTTATACACCAATTTGCAACCAATAGTCTACACCTCTATGAGAGTTCAACTAGCTCCCAAACACAATTCTAAGCCATAGAACTCATCTTTTCTTTCATCGCATCAATCCACATAATAGATTAAGGATAATTAATAACATCATTGAAAGTCACAAGGTCCACCACATGGCTAACATCATAATCACTCTCTTCAAGATAAACCACGTAATCATTAGAAATGGCAGACTTCCTTGGCCTCAAAGATTTTCTTAAAGACACTTCAACCTCATTTTCCTAAATAGGATGAATGACAATGTAAGCAAGAATAAGATCTTGAAGACGAAGATTTGTATCATACCCAAGATTTTCTTTCTTAGTGGCCACAGGTATTTTATGGCCAGTGGTGGATTTAGGATTTTGTATGAGGGGTGATGAATAATCATACAAGGTCAGGAATCAGGTTAATGATTTGATTTCGAGCAAAAAATTAATCACTTTTGAAATCAAATTAAATTATAATATAAAATTTCATTAATAATTTAAATATAAGTTTTTAGATTCATCAATATAAATAAACATATAGTAGAAAGAAAAATTAAAATTAGATTTTCACATTAGGCATCATAAGCTGTGCTCAATGTGCTTCTATGCTTTCAAATTCATCGATGACTAAATCCGTGTCAATTGTCTTGACAATCTCTTTGTCAATGTAAAGGATAAATGAGCTAGAAAGAAAATCATCTTTCATCTTATTACGTAACCTTGTTTTTACAATTTTCATAGTTGAAAATGCACGTTCTGTAGTTATTGTAGAGATTGAAGGAGTTAAGATAAGTTGAACCAAACGATCTGGGAGAGAATATACAATTTTTTTTTTGTCTTTGACATTAATTGGCATAGCTTTGAGAGGGTTGAAACACTCTACAAACATGGATCTCGCCTAATATCAACTTTAGAATGCTCTAATTCATATTTCATATTCAATTTTTCTTGATAAGTGAAGTCATCAATATAGAACTTTTGAGCAAGTTTGCAGACGCCATCAATCTTGAATAATTTAAATCCATCTTTAGGATCCAAAGATCAGCTACGAAAAAGCAATTCCATTGTATCTTTAGTAAATCTACTATTCATTTCCTGTAGCACTAAATCTATAATACAAATGAACAAATCAATTCAATAATGATGCATCATCTAAATTTGCTCACTTTTCAATACTCGGCCTCTACCTAATTGATGAGGACCATTAATATCATGAATTTCTATCTCATGTTTCTCACAAAAGACTTGACTTCTTGAAACAAAACATGCCACCCATTGTCTCTAAAGTTTTGAGTAATTTTCTTTGTTGTAGCTACTAAATTCATTGCATTAACAATGTCTTGTGATTTATGCTGAAGAAGTTCGCATAAATTATTTGTTCTTTCCAAAATTTCTATCATACGATGCAGAATAAAAACTAATTCAAATGTGGTCATCAAATCATAAGCTCCATCAACTGAGGCCCTTTGGGATGAGGTGCCACTTTCATTATTTATCTCACTTAGAACTTTGAGAGTCAGATTTCACAAATTAAGTAAGCTATGAAAAGACCTTAAATAAGAGCCCCATCATGTATCACTCTCCTTTTTTAATGAGCCAACTTGATTTTTTCCTTTTCTCATTTCAAGCTCATTAGTAGAAACCAACTCTACTATCTTAATTACGTGAGCACTTTGCAAATGATCTTTTTTTTTTTTGCAGAGGAACTAACAACATTAATAATGAGAGCCAAATAAGAGAAAAAAATGCTTAACAGGAATGACATTTTTGCATGCCCCTACCAATATTAATTGTAGTTGATAAACAAAAATAAAAGAAAATTTTAATTAACTTTCAATAAAAAATTCATCATTGTCAACGAATTTTTTCTCGTTGGTAATGGTTGGACCATTATTGATAGAAATTTTCATCATTTTGGATCAAATTTTTTGTCGATTAAAAGTTAGACAGTTATCGACATAATTTTTTTTTTTTCGATGGAATCTATGACTGACTTATATGCATCTAACTTAGATGTATCTGACTTATGTGTATATGACGAAAATAACTTTTTTGATAGTAGTATTTACATGTACACACATAACAATTTTAATTCTCATCAAGCAATTTTTTTAGTTTTTGAAGACAAGAAGATATTTCTCGCAGTTGATAATCTGATCCACTTAGGCTTCTTTATTTAAGAATTTAATATTATTTATTTTCTGTACTGTTTAAGTAAATTATTTGATTACTCAAAAATTAGATCACATAATTATACATGTAGACATTAAAAAAAAGCAAGTTTACTTGAGCCACAGTTTTTATATTAAAAAAAGAAGACCCCGACCGAATTTGATGCTTCATTCTAAAAAGAAAAGGTCCATCCAAGTTTATGGTGTGAACTTATCCAATGGTCTGTTACTTTGGATCACAACGAAGATTTTATGACAATTACGCACAACAAAACCACAAGAACGCAGGGAATAAAATATCAATACTCAGCTCCATCCAACAAGAGTCTTTATCAGTCTGAATCTCATCATGGGTCAGTAGGGACATGAAATTTACAACATATATAATTACTTAAATTGGAAACTGCTACCCACACAATCATCACATCCTATATTTATTACTGTGTACAGCATTTCAGTATGCACGATTTCGCTAAGGACTGAAAAGCTAGTACTTGTATCGATTATGGGAAAATGCCGAAACATGTAGCTATTAAGTATCAAATGAAACATGACCATTTTTTAATAAATGGGTACGTAAGTGGGACATTTTTACCAACAGCTTGATTTGAATCTGTACAAATTCACATGTCTGTCGGCAAATATTTACAAAGATTGCCGAATTCCTGGTCAAGCTCCACTTGATTTGAATTTTGAGTATAATATTCAAATGATGTATTATTTTTATTAATAAAAATTATTGTTTATAAACTATACTTAAAATATAAAAAATAATATAAAAGTGTTTTTTTATATTTAATATAAATTCTATTTAATTGATGAATTGAAATAAGATTAAACAGTTAATTTTGTTTAATAAAATGATCAAGATACCATTAATTAAAAGTTAGTTTTTTTTATTTATTTAAAAGTATTTTGATAATTTTACTGTTAATAGCTTAATCTTTTGTAAGAAAAGAAATTGTTTACAAAATATTAATTAAAAATATATATATCAATGCAATGTTAATTGAAAAAAATTATAAGATAATAGGTAAAAATGAAAAAAAAAATTTCCAAAACTAGGGATTGGAACTTCAAATTTCAATCGTGCACCTAACCTCCATTCAATTTTTTTTTTGGTCACTTCTCGTTCATCCCTTAACCAAGCCTTTCCCTCTAAAGCTTGGTCTTGTTTATTTCAAAAACTACTACTAAAAACTCTTGATCAATTTTATGCAAATGCAAGTTTTGAGACACTCAATTATTTTGGAAATGGGTATGGATGTGGGTACAATGATTATTGCTTTGGGATTTACAAACTTGTAAAGATGATGATAATTGTTTAGTCTTGGATATTGTGGACGGTGATGGATATGCTTTGTAGAGGACCCATCTCTTTAAATTTTTGTGATGGTTTTTGGATTTTTGTGTCTGGATATCTTGTAAGAGAAAAATGGATGTAGATAGTAAAATGGAAAAGAAACGAAAAGAAGATGGGATACAACATGTCATACATAACAACCCATGAACATGATAACAGTTTAATTTTATTAGAGGTTCAGAGTGCTTTTGAACTTGAAGAAAGAGGAAACGATAAAAGAAAAAGAAGAATGAACAATATTAACTTAAGAATAATAGAACCTCAAGAAACAAGTTTTATTCGTCTCTGTTCAAGGGGTATACGTTATGTAATTTACCCCAATCCATCTCCGGTTGTGATAGGTTCGACAATGAGTGAGATCAAAAGATCCTTTGTCACTCCGGTTGATGTTCCAATTCCATCTCCGTGCTGGAAGATGCACTGAGCAGTGCGTGCCATGTTTAAGCACATGTTTATTATGGATCTTGGTAGTAAAATTTTGTAGCTTTCCTCATTTAGCCTTTTCCATGAATGAGCCATCAATTCCTTAATGTGATCTCTTGCTTCTTCTTTGGACGCTCCTGTTTCAATCATGTAGCACTGTGTTGATTTTGCCACGTCTCCTCTAGCACTCTCGGCCTTCGCAGAAAAGGCAAAGAAGGGTTAATTTGATGCACTGTACTATATATATTTATTAATTATACCTTTTGAGTAGTACATACCCTTGAAGTACCCAAATCATCGGCAAGTCGGGTGATTAGGGACGACCAATATATTAGCTTACCACCGTGCTTGAAGCAATAATCAAGAGATTTTTCTGTCATTGAGCCTGCTTGTAAAATATAAGCATGAACTATGGCTGCAGGGCCACCCACCGAGATCCATGCGTTTTCTAAATACTCCTCCAGGACTGGCGTGTGCCCGTTGTAAAACCATCTCGCTTCAGTTAAATATGATGCACAAAGTTTTTTCCACTGCAGTAAACATAGAATTTCAGATAAATTAACTGCGGTATTGCTACAAAATTTGCCATTTTTATGAGAAGTTTTTCTTATAGGCACTAGCTTCCATACCTCTTCCCTAATGTAGTGGGTGATATCCAATCCATGATCTATAAGGATATCATGTCCCAATTCGTTAACAAAGTTGAACAAGGCTAAGTAGCATGGCTTCATATATTCTGGAAGGTCCCTCATGGCTCCAATATCCCATCTGAATTGCCCAGATCAATAAAAGGAAAAGAAATGGAGGAATTTGTTAGATCATTTCCTTTTTTAATCCCCAAGAGGAAAAGAAGTATAGAAGTATCTTTGTCGTACTGATTTACGGCTCTGGTAAAGAGTTCAAGTTCATCCAGCATTCCATATACATCATACATGTCATCAATCGCGGTTAAAATGCATACGAATCTGGTGAGGTAAATCCTGCATTTGGAGAATTGAGGCTCGAAGATGATTCCCATTGCCCAGATATAATTTTCCATCAATCGATCCCGTGAAAAACTCATCTTCTCTTTAAACCCTAAGTCTCTCCACCACCTGTGGAAACAAAAGATGCCTTTGGATTAGTACTATTTTGTAAAATAGTTTACTAATGCAATTATTCTTACGTCGCCAACTCTTTGAGTTCTTGCTGGTGAACTGCTTGCACAAGATTGAAATCTAGCTTGGCTAGCTCAATCAAAATTGAGTTCTTCGAGTCATCCTTTTGGTAGACATCTATGAAAGTCCTTGCCTCAACCCGGGGCATCTTCCAATGTAAAGGAACTTGTAGGGACTGTTGCACTTGGAAAGCCAAATTACTTCCTAGCTTCCCCAATGAGGACTTGAGATGCTCTGCACTGAATTTCTTGGCCTCTTCCATAACATCTTCTCCATGCATTCCAAGGTGTGAAGCTTCATACAAGCTCAAAAGCCCTGCCATGTCTCCTCGTAAACTGTCCACGAATTTCCCATCTCTACCTCTGAATTTGTTGAACACGTCTGTTTTCCACCACGAACATCAGAAAGTGAATGGGTCGATTAAATTCGGGAATAAAATTAGGCCATATCTGGCTTCATACATTTATATTTAATGGTTACAACTCTGCTATCACCTGTGCTTATTGGAAAGGCATGTTCACGTAGAATCCGGAACAGCAGTGAAGTTGTATAAAGATCTCCGATAACAGTTTCTCTAAGGACATTGTTTAGAGCCTCATCAATCTCTTTGCCAAAATGGTAGGCCACACCTAAACGCTGCATTAGGTCGATTAGCTTCCATGCAGACCAAGGGTTTTGGGCAAATGCCAGCAAACTTGTAACCTCTTTCTTCAACTCCTCTAATTTAGTACCATGAAACTCATACTGCAACACATGCTAGTACAAAATTCAGATCAAAGGAAAAAGGTCTCTAAAGTAAAGCAAATCTATGATGAAAAAGTTTACTTGCCGAATATGGAGTGGTCAAGGATTCAATGGCTTTTGGATCCCAAATGCTAGGGTGGTAATTAGCTGATCGCCGTTGCTTTGCTTCTATGCAACAGGGCTTTGAACTGATTGTGAAAGAGTGAAGTAATCCTGATCGGCCTAGCTTTCTCCCTGTTGTAAGCCATGGTGAAAACAAGTTTCTGTGGCAGTCAATTACGGCAGAACAAGGACGAGTGGAGGGAGAGGCAGCTATCAGTTGCTTCATTATTCGTAAACGTTTTAGAGGAAACACGATGTCCATTCCTTAAATAAAAAATTATACACGATCAACTTTTGGTGCTCTGAATTACTTTTTACCAGACTATGGCCCTTGTGTTGAACACCGAACTCTTTGTACCTTTTTTTCCTTGAATATGTTTTTTCCATGCTTTTCACGTTGCAAGGTGAGAAAGCCCCTTTCGAGCTTGTATAAATATCATTCTATTTTTAATTTTATTATTTTATGTATTTTTTTTACATTAAGAGGTCACTTAGATAGTACTGTGATTGTTAAAAATGTACTTGTTAAATATGTGATTATTGAAAATGTAATTGTTAAAAAAATAATTTTACAGCGTTTGCTATAATATTAGAAAGTGAAAATTGCAGGAAATGTAATTGTTGAAAATATTTCATTATAATGTTTAGTTTGAAAGTATTTTATTGAAAATGTAATATAAATTTATAAAATTATTTATATATATAATATAAAATTAAATAAAGTTTTATTTTTTTAATATAAATATTTAACTTTTCAAATTTTATTTGCAAAGCTAAGTCATGGCTTGGTACTAGTATTATTTATTGACACCGTACCTACAGCCAAGAATCCAAGGTAGAGAATCTTTATTCTTGAAGCCTGCTCCCGACTTCCATTTTTGACTCAGCCGCTTCTATGGTTAAATAACGAAGGAAAACGAATAATAAATGTTGACTGTCTTTTTCTCATTTTACAATATTATTCATTGGTAGCCATAATACAGGGGCTATTTTATTATTTATGTCATATATTTATATATTTTCACTTTACAAAAAATATTAAAAACTTTTTTTTAAATATCATTTGATGAAACGATGAATAATGATGTATTGGTAGACGAAGAGTAGATACCTATTTGATTTGGTTTTGGACATCTATTTGATTTGGTTTAGGGAATAGCTTTACTAAAAAAAATTATTGAAGTTGGTTTACAGTTCAAACAAAAGTAGCTGACCGCCGTTGCTTGGCTGCTATGTAAAAGGGCTTTGAATTGATTGTGAAAGAGTGAAGTAATCTTGATCGGCCTAGCTTTCTCCCTGTTGTAAGCCATGGTGAAAACAAGTTTCTGGGGCAGTCAATTACAGCAGGACGAGGAACAGTGGAGGGAGAAGTAACTAGCAGTTGTTTCACTGATGCGTTGATTTAACTTATTTAGAAGCATTTTAGAGCACGATGCCATGCGTATACAAATTAGTCAAACAGTATATTATGCACCGTCAATTTTTAATTACTATATCATCTTCTGTTGTAAGTGTTTTTGGTTTTATTATTCTGAGTGGGAAATGCACTTTTGATCTCTTAGTTTTGCTTATTGGCAGACAAAAATGAGATAATTTAAATTATTTATTTATTTATTTATTGTTTTTAGCGAGAAGGTGAGATTATTTTTAGTTCTGAAATAGCAATGAGATGAGGGGTCTGTCGATTGAGAATTGTCGTGGTGCAGTTGCCATGAGTCAGCATGATCATGCCATGTGGGCCATTTAGACCAACTAGGCAAATTGTGCAACTAGCAGATTTTTCCTAATTTCTCCGTGACGTTGAAACGGGAATCCAAGGCATTCCGGCTTCTTGGTGTTAGATGCTCGAATGGCATCAGTTTGCTCGTGGAAGATTTCTTTGGGCATGGTTGCTGAGGGAAAAACTATAATAGTTGTGTGGCGGAGTTTCAAAGTCATTATGGGGCAATGAATCTTGGCCTCTGGCAAGCTTGGCAAAGTTCTTATGAGGTTTTTCATCAAGCTAAAAGAGATTCCCGAAGATTGGAATTGTGGCTGGACCTGGAGCATGAATGGAAGACTCGAACTAAGACCTAGAAGAACACAAAGCACGGTAGTAATTAACTAACTTAAGAAACTCATCTTTATTTGTCCTTATCAGCTTGGAGTCTTTCAGGATAAATTATCCTACATTTTTAGGAACTTCACCTTAATTCATCTCAAGTGTATTTGTATTTGTAAAGGGATTTCTTGTGATAGGAAAAACAAGTATTGCAAACAAGTAAAAGGATGCACTAAAAGTAGTGGAGAGGAAGATTAGAACAATTTCTGAAGTACTGAATGTCATGACAGGTGAAGATAATAAGAAGAGAATTAGACAGTAGAAGAGAATTAGAGAGCGAAGCTGTAGGAGGAAGAGAAGACCATGAATGAATTGTAAAGATTCTATATATATTGTCAAAAATTGCAATTACAAGAAAAGGCTTTAATGCATGCAATGAATGACATTATTAAGAACAGTTTTAATATTGGGTAACTGTTAATAAGAGTTAAAGTCGAGTAATGGTTACAAACCCATTAAGTGAATGTTGAAGTAATTAAGTGTAATAAGACTTGTTTCAAGTAAAAGGTAACAAAGAAAAGGTATTGTAAAAGGCACAAAAAAAAAGCTGTTCGTGAATAGGTATACAAGAAAAAGCTGCACATGAATAAATGCAAAAGAAGAAGGTGTATGTAAACAAGTACACAAGAACAAGGTAAAAGGGAAACACTTGTACTTTAAGAAAAGGTTAAGAAGAAAACTTCTTAACTACCTCCACATCAGAGCCATCAAGTCAAACTTTCTAAAACATTCCAAGAAGAAAGTAACTAGTGAATCTTATCACTTATTTCAAGTTGCTTTCACTGTTATTTGTGTAATGCACGCATTTGCTTCGAACATATTGCATAAACCTACAACGGCCTAGTGCCATAGGTTTGTTTTCACTTGTCAACATTGCTTTCGAAACTTCATAACATGTGGGCATTGGTCAGATTGGTCACTTTGTCCAACTAGTTCAATACAAGGATTGAGCAAGGCCCAACAATATATGAATTTTGTTTGGAAAAGCCCTTGGTTGTCATCTTGTTGTGAAATTATTGATACTTGTATGTAAAATCTTGTACTAAAATAAATGTTGGAGTATTGTCTAATCACATGTTTATTCCAATGCTTCTAGAACAAATATAATTCATAAAGATAACTTCTTTGTGTTGATTTTAATTTCCTTTTTTGAAGCATGTCTTTTCAAAATACAACAAAGGTTGAATTCTTGTCTTGACAATGACCTTGCCTAAGAAATCGCTAACACGCAAACCTTTTGAATATGATTCAAAACCTCACTACTTTTAGAATAGAAAATTAGCTACAAATTAACTTCTAAACCATTTCTGAAAGTGACCTATACAACTTGCTTTCAAGTGTTTGCATGAAGAAATAATTACATCTATACATCACAGAATATAAACAAAGCATAAACAATTACCACAAAAATTTCCATAATTCATCACCTTAAACCAAAAATGAAAAATTGTACCTAAATCTCAAAGCCCTTGAGAACATTTGGATGCCACTTGAGCCTATTCCTAAATCAACACAGCCCTATTCGAAAACAACTCCAATTCCATAATTCTCAAATTCTTGAACTTCTTTTCCATTTCCCTCAACTTCTCTCTTCTAATCACACCAACCATTTCCTCTGTTATCTTTTTCATAAAAGCCCCCACATATGCTCATTGTTCTAGCTCAAAAGACTCTTCCAAGCATGGATAATCCTTCCAAACATGGATAATCCTTCCAAACATCTACCTTATCTTCTTCACCACCATAACTAACTTGAGTAGAAACCTCAACCTTGACTTCCTTATCGTTTTTAAAATAAGACAATCCCAAATTTACTACACCATTAACTTCAACCTTGCCTTGATCATCACTACCCAAAGTCTTCATTTTTGTCTGACTCTTATTAATCTTCTCATTAGTTTCATTACCTCAAATCTGTTTTGACAATTCGAAAGATTTATAATCATGAGGCTTTGAGAAAAGAATATCATTCATGTTTTTCCCTTTTTCAACATTATTTTTATACTTCTTCTTGAGTCTCCTGATTTTCTCCATCAATTTATTCTTAAACGCGTTGGCTTGGGTCGATTGCTTGATGAAATCATAAAACTTGCTTGAATCCTTATAGGGGTTAGATCCTTTCTTTGACTTATACTCCATCATGCCTTTCAAAAGAGAAATCTCATCGACATCACTCTAAATCTATGAGGTCCTCGATGTCTTCACATTACCAGCATTACCATTGGTTACTGATAAAGGGGGCTTATTTCGCTTTAAGCTTGATTCGATGGAGGCAATAAACTTAGGCTTAGGAGTAAACTTCTGGGTGGATTTTTGAGGCTTCATGAGGATGGGCTTAATGGTGAAATCGGATATGTTAGGAGATAGGAAGGACTTGTTTGAGTCAGGCTCAGAGTCTGAGCCATCTTTGTCAAAAATAGTCTTTTGTTTTTTCAAACGAGTTTTCTTTACCTTTTTCTCCTCTTCCTCTTTGTCTTTTAAGGTTTCATTTTTGAGATCATCTTCATCTTCAATAGAGTTGTTTTCTTAAGAGGATTCTTCTTCTTAATCATTATCATCTTCATTTTCAAAAGAAAAGGCAAGAGGTAGGTCTTCAATGGGCTGCTTACAAGCCCTTGTAATTCTTTTCAGTTTTTAGAGAGTGATAGAAAGAAAGAAAAGTAAACAATTGAAAAGAGAAAAGGTGATGAGGGTTTATAAGGTTATATATAGTCTGATTAGTAGGATTTTGACTTTTAGCCATAGAGTATAAACCTATTGATTCCATATGTTTTTTATGATAACAAAACATTCTTCATTCATTAATGTATAACTTCATTATCTAAGTGTGTAGGACAAAGTAAATTCCCTTAATGAAATCAATGATTAAAAGTAAAATCATTTAATAGATAGGCTAATCAGTTAAAGTGAAGATAACCATTGAATGGAGCCAATATGAAGAAGTGCAAATTCAAAGAATTTTTAATTAATTAGAACTTAGGTTAATCGGTTAAGGTTAAAGGAAGTAAAGCTTCAATCAGTTAAAAGGAGAGTTAACTAGTTAGAGGAAGCTTGTTGAAGTAGAGAAGTTTGAAGACAAAGATCTCTTAATCGGTTAAAGTCTCATGTAATCAATTAATGCAGAGTGCTCAGCAACAAGACGATATAAGGCATAGAAGCTGTAATCGGTTAAAGCTGTTTGTAACCAATTAGCCAAACTCTATTTGTCCTTTTGAATTTAAGCATTAGAGGACAAAATAACAACTAGAATGACATTAGAGTTGTCCCCAACAATTACAAATTGTCTCCAACAGAAAAATCTTACTCCTCAAGTATGAAAAGAAGCTCTAACGGTCAAAGAAGAGTGATTGAATGAGAAGATAACCATTTTGAGCAAAAAGCCAATTATCTTTCACCAAAAACACTTGTCTTTATTCTAATTTCAGAAAAAGTATTTGAGCTTGATTGTAAATCTTTCTAGATTTGTAAAGGGTTCCACTTGTACTTCTTTTTCGTTTTTTAATTCAAAAATTAAAGTGCGGGAAGCACTCTAAAGTTTGTTAGAAGGGCATAAAGTTTGTGTTAGAAACTCATTTTGTAAAAGTTTAATGGAAGCTGTTAATTCCACTGGTGTAGTGAAGTTGAGTTAAAAATCTTTAATTAGGAGATCAAGGTAATAGACGTAGGTCAAGCGGATCAAGCCACTATAAATAGTCTTGCATTGTCCATTTCTTTCTACCCTTCCTTACTTGGTGTTTTTTAGCTGTTATAAGTTTTACATCTATCTCCCTCTAATTGATTAAAAATTCTATCACTCAAACATGGCTAATCTTTAAAATTTTTAATACTATTCACTCCCCGTCTAACACTCCAATAAGACCAACAATACCAACTTTTTTTCTTTCATTCTTTCAAAAATAGTTACATGCAGAAAATTAATTTCTTTTTCTTTTTCTTAAAGTAGCTAAAACCATTGCCTTCAAAATAAAAACAATATTTGTCAATTTCATTGGATATCACAATTTGTAAGTTGAAAATTTTAAAGGAAAGATGGTTAAATTAGAAGAGATTGTTACACTTTGGGTTCTAATTACTTGAAAAATATTTTTCATTAATTACCAAAATTCTTATTTAAAATTTTAAATGCTAGAATGGTGAAACTTGCACCATTCTACCTCTAATTTTGAAAATGAATCAACTTTAGACTTTAGAGTAATTTCTAGATTCACACATTACACAAAATCTTACTTTTAATAAAAATTTAAAATACATTTCCATTATTTTTTTCATCATATGTCCTTTAAAAGCAAATTAGAAATTGTGATAATTCAAATAGACAAATTTCAAAATATTAAAATAATAAACATTTAAAAAACAATAATAATATTTAACCAAATAATAATCATGCAAAAACTTCTTACAGAAGAAAACCTAGAGCTCCCAAGTTTCACACACAAAATAGAAACAATTTTTAGATAAAAATAAAACACAAAACAACTTGACCATTTGGTGTTTATCTCCAACTCTCATGAGAGTAGTAATTGAAGGAAAAAAGATACAACGTCAATTCTATTACTTTGGAAAACAATCTTTGATCTCTTCTGACAAAGTATTTTCTGTGAGAATGCCCATTAATCAAATTAATATTTATTTAAAAATACCTTTGTTTTTGTTTTTTTCCTTTTACTTTTATAAACAATTTCTTTATCACTAAACTTTTTTTTCAAACTAATGGTAATTAATTTATTTTAACTTAAAATAATTTAATACATTCATCTCAAAGTTGATATATAGTTGAATTAAAAATAAGTTGAAAATATTGAACATGTAATTGAATTAGAATATCAATTAATTAAAATTTAATTTGATACTAACTTAAGATGATCCTAAAATTAATTAAATCTCTCAACTAACTAAATTTCATAATTCTATAGTTAAAAAGGTCTTATGCAAAAAATAATAATAAATAAAGAAATAAGTAATTAATTAAGCATGTATTTGTCTTTTCATTTAAAGTTAAGTTAACACCATTACTTTTTCAAGGAGATGAGGTATTTTGTAATAAAATAGAGAAATAAGTAATTAACAAAGAGAGTATTTTTCAGACTATGGGAAAGTAAATTTCAAAAGGATATTTCAATTCTACCCAAAAAGAAAGAAAAATTTAAAAGGATAGAAGATATATATATATATATAGACACACACACACTCTCTTATGTAGTAACGGAGAAGATCCCATGGTTGAACGACAAGACCGAAATGGAGTGTACGCCCAACTGCGGTTGAATCTTGTCCTTACCAGCATATGGAGTGTTCAAGAGGACGGGAGCATTTCCATGATATCAAGACATATTACTCTACCTAATCACCAACAACTCAGCCCTCATAAAAGGAATACTGGGATTGGACTCAAGAAAAATTAGAGATGCAGTTTCTCACCTTAAAAAAAAAAAGGCAATAACTATATTGATGTATTTGCATGGATATTGATACAGTTCACTGTACAAATCGAATCTGTTCTTCAGAAAATCCTGATTCCTTGATGTTCTTTCCCTCTTTGGCTCTCATCCATTCTCCTTTCTATGGTCTTTTCAATCATTGAATCCTACAAGATAATGAAACTTGAAGCTTTGCAGTCTGTTCCTAAAATGCAACTTGAGAGATGTCCCGCTTCTGCAATGTCTATCGGATCATATTTCCACTATTATGTACTGTTTTAAACCACCTGAATGAGCAACACAGAGCAGAGATAACAATTAGAACCATGAAATTATGTTTCTGGGTTGCGGAACAAATTGCTGAGATATACTTTATCAAAGTGAAATGACCTGTTGATGACATAAGAACTCTTTTTGGCTATGAAAATGTTTTTGGTGAAATGTTTCTGGTATCGATTGGAATTGTACAGGGTGGGCTTTCATTTTGTAAGGGAGTTTTCAGGCAGTGGTTGTATAGGGTGGGCGGTTTACATCGGTCAAACTCTGTTTTTCCTATGTAAGGTTACAAATATATTCCTCTGTTGTTCATCGAATCATTGAATCAATAAAATAGTTCGTGGCTTATCAAAACAAAAGAACCATGAAATATGAATGGTTATTAAACCTCTATGCAGCATAGAATAAGAACACTCAATAGTTCATAAATCTCATGATCAATTCCTATATAAGCTTCATGTTGTTCTATAGTGATGGATCAAATTTAACAATAGAAAGTACCAAGAACATAAAAACCAGTTAGTTTCTTTTTTTTTCTTTTTTTGGTTACAATCAGGGTGTGGAGAGGTGTTGGGGAAAAGAAATCCCTCTCGTTGCTTAGAAGGTTTCACTTGTCATAAAACAGACTGACATAACTTAGAAGTCCTTCACCAACGTTTGATATCTATGGTAATCAAATTAGCTTCATCTAGAATCACTATCTTGTACACAAGTTCATGCAAGGTAATATATCAATAATCAAGTGTAATGGAAACATAAAGAAAGGAGTATATGCGTCTGATTGAAAATATCTTATACCTTTCTAAATTTACAGCTATGGAGACGAGCTTTCATCGTCTGAACTGGAACTGTCCATTCGCCGGTCAGAAATTGCTGGAAATAGTCGTTTACGAATATCTGAGGATGGTTGCTGGTTTTCCAAAGAAGGCTGCTGGTTCTCTAGAGAAGATGACACTGATGCACCCTCTTTTCTGGAATTCCTGAGTGGCTTTGCTCTTGTGTCCCTAACTTCTTTACATGCCTTATCTAACATTATCAAGAAATCGCGCACGATTGCAAACAAACGCAAGCCTTCATTTTTTCCTGCCTGTCCATGAAAGTAATCCGCTGTGCTCTTGACCAGGTCCATTATCCTTTCTTCTTCCTCTGATAGCCATCTAATATCGGCATCTGCACGGTCTACAAAACTAGACAATGAACGAAAAAATTCACTGTCCTCATCTGTACTCTTCAACTCAGAATTCAAAAACTCCCTATTTTTTGTCAAAGAATGATTAAGTTTTGACACAGTAGCTGTTAGGGCATCAGCATCAATTACTGCAGCCTTCCTAACATCTTCAAGTTCACTGCTTACACCTGAAACCACTTGAAGACCAAGACTGCGGTAATGTTCCTCCTTGTCTTGGTTGTGATCTTCAGAGAAGTCCTCTGAATTGAAACTGGAATGGCTCCGGCTTGATAGTTGTGTGCGAACAGCTCTTATGCCCTCAGAACGTATGATCTCCTGAACTACAAAGTGGAGGAGTGTGGTCTTACCATCTGTTCCTTTTACATCAGACAGTTTCAAGAGAGTGTCAAGCTTGAATGCCTGTGCACCACCACGGTAGGTACCATCATTCATGCGATTGCCAGTTTTAAGCACTGCTTCTAGAAGTTTTAGGAATAGTCTGCTACTTTTGAGCTTGGAGCAAGCTACCTGCCATTAAGACAATAATCACAATCATGCTGTTACTTATCTTTATTTAATAAAAATTCTTTGATGTAGGAACTACATTCATGAACATAAGTTCCCAGGACATATGTTTTAAGAACATCGTTAGATTCTGGGGTCCTCATTAGTGAGAATCAGAAGAGTCCATTTACCAAAATGTTAGTACAAAGCTTATTAGATATACTCTTATTTTAATTTCCTTCTAGCCTCTAGGGAACCCTGAAGGCCTCTCTGACATTCAATTCTTATATCTAGTATCTCACCTCAAGAGTTGCAAAGGATTCTTTAACGCCAGTCACTTCCTCATGGAGAGTACTCATGAAAATCAATGACTCAATTCGTTTGAAGGCAAAAGGTATTTCAACCAAGATTTTAAGGAACCTCTCTGCAGGGCCCAGTTGAGAAACATCTCCTGTGAATAATCTAAGCTTTAGTTCCTCTTCTGTTGTTGGTGCCATCTTCTGCAATGTTTGAAGGAGCTCTGCTGGAAGCTCGTTACCTGGCTCATTTTAATTTTGAAGAGTTAGCTGTCAGACGTATTTAAGAGTGAAGAAGGTGGATCTGAAACACCCACCAGCATAGATGAATAAGAATTTAAATCTTTCTACCTTTGCAACCAATGTAAATGCACCAAACATCTCAATTACTGTTTGTCTTTGACATGCTTTGCTCACTTAACGAGAAAGTGAGTGACTGCTTAGATTTATTTGCCAGTAAGATATTAAAAGAACCATAACAATTCTATTTCAGTCAAGCTTAAAATTATTGAAAAATATTTGGAAGCTAATATTTAGGACTATCTTATTCAACACTCCAGGAGACTTCAATAGCCTGACAATTGATCTAAGAGAATCCTTCATTACTTATTCTCCTCTAATAACAGGGTTATGAAACGTCAGAAAAGATTAATAACTCAAACTCTATGAAGCAATGAACAAATAAAGCAACAGAAAGTAGTAACTTACCAAATTAGCCCAATAAGCACAAATAATTACTTGAATTCCTATTATATTCAACACCAAATTAGTCTCTAAATAGTGAAGTAGTTTCCTTATATGTCTAAAATCTAAATTACAAGGGAAATTTTTTGGCATTAGAAATTCTATTCACCCCAAAAGTAAAACATCAACAGGCAAGAGTTGTTTGGAATCATTGAGTAGTAGAAAATATTTGCATAGAAACGAAGATGACATTATCAAATTTACCAATTAATTCTCTTTCTTCAATTAAATTTTGTGCAATCTAATTTTCTGTCAAACCAGAAAAGTAAATTCTGGTTACTAGCATGATAGAGTACTTCTGCCAGCATTTCTTTAAGAGATAGAGAGGAACCTTCTCGAAGAGCATCAACAACTTCCTCTGTTGTGACATTTAGTGCGCGTAGAAGAATAGACAAATTTTGTGCTTTTCTGGTGTCAATAATCTGAATGTACTGGATTGAAGGTTCTGATGGTGAATCTTTCTTTTGATCATTCTTTTTATTAGTTCCATAATTATAACCAAATAAACTCTCCATCATCTCCTCATTGAACCTGTAAAGGTTACTAACACATTAGAATCAAAGAAAATTTTGACAAAACATTGTTAGTGAGAAAATCTAAATTGATAAAAGTTCGAATTATTGTCTTACTGGAATGATCCAGCACTGATCTCATGCCAAACCATCGTCTGATCAGAATTAGCCATAACCTTGTCCCAGAAAAATGGTTTTAACTTGGCTTTTGGAGCTCCAGATTCAGCATCAGTCTCATCTCCACTACCAGAAGCACTATGTCCTCGACGATGTGGTCCAAGGGGTGAAGGTTTTGATTTTGGTGGCATAGGTGGAGGACGAGCAACTTTAGGTGGCGGTGGGGGATTAGGACGAATAGGGGGAGGTGGTGGTGCTGCAGGAGGTGGAGGAGCTGATCTCCCAGGAGGAGGTTTCAGTGGAGGAAATGATGCACCTTCAGTTGCTTCTGATGGTGGTGCTTTTGCAAGTGAGGCATCATGATTATCTTGCTTCATGGACGAACTACCAGCCAAAGAAGGGTTCTTTCGGCTGCTAGTACGATATTCTTTGTCGCCGGAACTTCCTAAACTAATAGACTTCTGTGAAGAATCTGAAAGATCGTAAAGTTAAAATGCTTGTGGAAACATGAACAAGAAAATGAAGATGATAACAACTCAATGACAAACAAACACAACAAGTACATACCACAAGAGAAATCACTTAAGTAATCACTCAAGTAGAGAAGAGGTTTTTCATCTTTTTTTCGGCTAGTTCGCTTCAGACAACAAAAGAAGACCAGTGCAACAAGAGCAAATGTTGTGGCTGCAGTCACAATAACAGCAATAACAGTTTCCTTCATGACGTCCTTATCTTCTGGTGAATGCTGAGTCCTATCATGGGCACCAGGTGATAAATCTTTATGTGTTGCTAGTGATGGGTTAGAACGAGAATGTTTGAGATCTGGTGGTGGTGAAGAAGTGAAAATCTTGTTTGATATGAGAAGTGAATTAGCTAAAGCACCACCAGGCGGATGTGGCCTTAGATAGCTTGCATGAGCTTGATTGGATGGTGCTGGCACATAACTAAATGGTGTTGGCGCAGGACCATAACTAAATGCCACAGGTGCTGGTGCAGATATTGGTGCTGGTGCTGGTGTTCTCTTAGGAACTAGAGCCGGAGAAGGGCCTGAGATTATGTGTTGATTTGATGCACTAACCAGATATCTTCTAGGGGCATGTGGCAATTTAAAAATAAACTCAAGACACTTTCGAAACCAGTGCTTAAAGGTAACCTCTGGATTGGAAGCATGAAAGATAAGTCCTTTCTTACTTAAGCAATCAAAAAGCGTTTCTCTCACTTGAGGAGGCAAAATATCAATAGCTTTGTCTATGTTTCCTTTCGCCAACAATGCTGATATCAAGTCATTGGTTGTTTGTGGCATATACAGGTCAAAATCTTTAATAGCATCTCTTTTTTCTGCCATCTCTTTCATGCAATGAATCCATGCTTCCTCTACCTGTAATTAGAAATTTTCATCAAGCTTTTATCAGGTCATATTTTCAATCCCGAACCTCAAATTTGACTAGATTTAGAAGAAGGTGGAAACTTTAAATATCCATATTTTACCAGCATCAAGGCTGGGGGTGGTAAGGAGAGGCAGAAGAGGAGGCAACGACAAAAGAAACTAAACATGGAACTATATAATATGAAAGAATTTGACATAAGTAACTTGCGATATCAAACAAAATTGAAAACTATAACAAGTCTTGTTTTTTCATCTTCAAACAACTTTGTGGATTAGTAATTGCAGTTACATATACCTCGGATCAGCTTTTCATTTTGCATTTGTTTGCATTAAGCATCAAAGATACTCAGGTTAAACCTACTTCATACATGAATCTTTGCTATAATCTGCTTCTAAACCCCTAGAAAGGGCAATAACTAATATTATAAATCATAGAATAAGGACACCTTTTGACATAGCTTAGAAGCCTGCATAACTATTTCAAGAGCTGAACCACCTCAGAAGTCAAACTGATTTGTTCCCTAAAACAAGAATTTAACAGAATTGCAAAGGATTTAAAGTTATTCCTTCTACCTTAATTTCAAGGCATATTTGTTCAATTCCCTTCATCAGGATGCTAAACACGCTAAAGTACCAACTCAGACTAGAATCTTGAAATGCATTCATTCAAAGCCTTGGTAAAAGAAATGAAAACATTTTTTGCTACTAATGATAACCATTAACAACATTTCAGCTCCAAGAATTCAGGAAATTAGAGCAGGTGACAGAAAAATCATCATACCATTTCTTCATTTATCTTCAGGGATGTTGTTGTCCAGCCTTGATTGGCAAGAAATGTTTCAGGCATCCTCCTCTTACCTTCTGAGCTCCCCATGGCCAAAGCGCAAAGCAATATCACGGCAAAAATGGCATAACAAGCCCTTCTCATTTCCATTGCTCCTCAAATCATTACGCCATTCACGTGTTTTTCTTCTCATTTCATCGAATATACAAAAAAAACTTTGAAAACGAAAAGAACAGAAAGCAATAGGAAACGCCAAAAAAAGAAAACAATCCTTTCCTTTTTCCTTAGCCTTCAAGAAAAATGCCACAACCCCAAAAAGCTCACTTTTACCTTGTAACCTTTTGCTTTGAACAATTGCATTAATCAACTTTGCAATGACACCACACAACAATCTGTTCAATGTCTCCCAATCTTAATTACCAAGAAAAAGAAAAGGACACCATGCGTTACGTGTTCGATGCAATATATCTACATGCAAATTTCGCAGAACCAAAACACCGGAAAAAGAAAGCAAAAGACGATTATATCTTAGAAAACGAACCCAATTCTTGGTTTTTTTTTTATTTATTATTTACGTTTTCCTTTTCTGTTGGGAACTTTGTTCATCCGAACGTTTCTCGTTTGTCGGGTGAGGAAAGAGAAGAAAGCGAAAGAGATTGACTCGTTTTGGAGACGTGAGGAGGACGATGTGGGGCATCTCACGACTCTTCGTTTCCTTTGTATTGTCGTTTTTCCCTTTTTTTTTTTGCCCTTTTGGTGGTAATAAGGTAAATGAGGCATTGGTACCCCATTAATTCCCAATTTATTTATTTTATATTATACTTAGCTGTTCTCCATCTTATCTTTTTCTTTTTCTTAATTAAATTTTCCGCAGGTCGTTACCTTATGGAAAATTCAGAATTATAGTCTTATATTAAACTAAACTTTTTTCCCTTTGATGCTTGGATAAAGAAATATTTTTCCAATTAAATTTGAAATTTCAACCGTAGAAAATGAAAAGGAACATTAAACTCTTATACTTTTAGGCATAATATTTTAAAAAAATTTAAATAAATCTTTATTTTTTTATTATATCTAATAAAACTCTTATAAATAGATTTTTAAGATTAATGGTTAACTAAATATTATTAATTAAAATACCATTTATCATTTTATATCATGTTGTATTGATGTGATATGTCATATTAAATGATGACATGGTATGTTAATATAACATGATGACATAATCATATGGTATTTTCATCATTCAAATCAATATCACATGGTATAAAAAATGACAAATGATATTTTAATTAATCCAATTAATTATCTATTAATCATAAGAGCTTTCTTAATTTAAAATAAAAATAGAGAGACTTAATTGAACGCACTAATAAAATAAAAAAATTTTCAATTTTTTTTAAACAGTTCAAAAGTTTTTTTAAAGTATGATGCCTCGTTTTTACTTTGACTAAGATATATTTAATGCTGATTTAATGTCTTAGTTTGAGCGCTTAAGCGCTGCACCAATTGAGTAATCCGAGAGTCAACTTTCCACAAAAAAGAATAATATTTAACATTTAATATTGGTTCTCGTCAATCCCTCAAAAAAGAAATTTGTCAAAAATTTCATTACTTTTTATAAGTTTGTTTTTTATTGTAAATTTTAAACATTGCTGTTAATATAATCAAATTTATGACTGTAATAATGTGTTTGAAAAATGAAATAATTATCATAAATATGATAATGAAAGTGACTCTCAAAATTCAACACATAACTTGCATGTTTTAGCATATTTCAATTAATGATAACAAAAATGAAATTAATGTTAGCTGAGGCGAGCCAGCACGACCAACATTTGGGTGGGACTGGACCAAAGCCATCTTTGGAAAACGGCCTAATAGAACAATTAATGTTATCTTTCGACAGACTGGCAATTGCTTGCTATTGTAACAGACAATGTATAGCAAACCATATTCATAGTAACCACAAAACTAGGCATTTTCAAACTTTCAGACTTCAGACAAGCATTACATCACACGATTGCTAGAGCTACTGGCAAACCCTAGAACCAACATCCTGTTTATTTTTTGTACATTTCAACAAGTCTTAAGGAAGGAGAAAGGGAATTTTAAACCTTAGACCTCACCACATCAGAGGATGGTAACAACTGCTTGGCGAAGCACAAGATGCTGACAGCATGAATTGCTTTTATGAAAACCATACAAGCTGCTAGATCTATTGAAGTCTGTATCCAGTCCACAACACTTCCGTGCTTCTCATTGACAACTTACACCTCTAACACATGTGACCTTCACTTGATGTAACGTCCTCTGCATTTTGAAGGTTCCAATTCTTCTGGGTTTTGAGGTAGCTAATGCTTAGATGCGGTCCTGTGGGTAGCTGAGTTTCCTCTTTCTGATCATCAGCTGATTGATCCCTATACGAATACAACAGCAAAACTCAGCAACCAAAATTTTGCCTAGACGAAGAAGATCCCTTGATTCTTCATACAAGTTTATAAGATATTAGGCTGAGAAATCCAAATATGATTTTGAAGTACACACAACCATATGCAAGAGTCAAAATCTTTACCTGTTTCTTTTAGAATTTACGGATTCTTCAGTTGTCAAATCTGAGTCCTTCACCTCAATTATAGGTATCTATTCATTAAACATGGAAGGAATTAATGCATGTAACAATAATAGCTGTTTACCATAAATGGAGAATGCTTTTATGCTAAACAGTCCTTCCTGTTTCTCCCCCATTTTCTTTACGTTACCTCAACACTGTTGAGCTTTGAAGGTGAAATCTCTTTGTCAAGCAGCTTTGCCTTCTGAGGAGAAGAAATATTGTTGATATTAACCTCTATCAGATCAGGTGCAAATTAACTAGGGAAAATTTACTCACTTTCAACTTTTCTATTCGTCGAATTGCATCCATAACAAATTGCTGGTGGAGATGAGCTTCAGGAATCGAGAGGATCTTTGTCATATCTGGATTATAAGATCTGTTTTTTTTTTTTTTTAAGTTTAATAATAGGAAAAGCAAGAATAACATATGTTATCAAACTATCCCAAGTTGTCTCAAGCAACAGTTGAAATTTCCTGCTACAACTCATCAAAAATTGATAGCAATCATGCAGAAAACAGAAATTGGAAAATGAAAAAAAAAAGTGACCTCAGCTTGTCCTGCACTTCATATTTTTGCCGATTGAGATCACGAAGTTTTCTCTCCAGAGCCTAGGAAGTCAAAAGAGAAAGGAAAACTAGAAAGTTATGGGAACTACCATCATTAGGGAGCAGCAAACAGCAAGTTATTGAGAGTTTGTTTACCTCCATGCTGAATACATCATTGCATTAACAGCCGATGAATCATTCATAGGACAAAAGAAAAAGAATGCTTGTGAGAAAGAAAGGAAATACGATAAACCATAACTGCTTGTGCCTGTGTGTGTAAGCACACAGATCTGCATGTTTGGAGTGAGAGAGAGAGAGAGGAAATAACACCTTCCTATTTTATCCAACATTTCTCCTTCATATTTCAAATGCTTCAGGCTTTGGTACAAGAACTGTAAGCAAAGGTAAGAGACAGCAGAGTAAGAAGATAAAATCAATCTCAGAAAAGGGCAAAGGTGAGATGAGAGAGAGAGATAGCCTACCTCTTCATTGTCAACAGGTCTGATATATGGAGAACATTTTGGGGATAAAACAGGGTTGGAAACACAGACAAGGACAGATACAAACTTATCAGTAAACCCTCAGCTTGGCTATTTGTGAAATCTTTATGAAACAAAAATAGCAAAGATGACCAAAACACACCCTTTGAAATCATCAGGTTGGTCAATATAACGAAGAAAGATATCCTCAATCCTATAAAAGGCATAACAAAAATTATAAAACAAGATGCATAAAAAACTTAAGAGAACAAGATAATGGAAACAAGAACATAAAGAACATTATTATCAATTAGATACTCTTCATCCACCTTCCCTTGTGAGCATAGCTGGTCAATCGACCGGTAGGAGAAAACATCAGAAGGCCAACATCTGTATCACATAACGCAGATAATTCAGTGGCCTTCTTGAGAATGCCTTCCCTGCGTTTTGAATACGTTATCTGGCGAGAGCAAGGATTATCAATTCTCTTCATCAGGAGCCTCTTGCGACCCATGATCAAGGGAAATTGGATAAGAAAGTAAAGAAGGAAGAGAACCTGTTGTAGGCTACTCAAAGGAATGGAGTGAGTTTATAGGATAAGAAGGGAAGACTATGCATTAAATTTTCAGGCCATGCAAGAAGGTAAAAGAGTTATGGTAATATGCCAATTGGCGAAAATTCCCTCAATCATAATCACTAAGGGATTTTCTTTGGCCTGAATAAGGGTGTGGAGAAAATTGTAGATATTCTTGAACTTAATTCTGACAAGCATAAAATTAATTGCTGTAAACCTAAAATTAGAAACTAATTAATAGAAACATAAAAGTATCATCGTTAGAATGGTTTACGGCTTTAATGGAAGTTGTCCGAGAAAAAGGCGGCAAGCACGTCTGCCGGCCACAACCAACTGATTGACGTTCTCCGCGTGGCATTTCCGTAATGAAGTCCGTACAAATTCTAAAATTGATTCATTCTTCACGAAGCAAGTACCATTTACGAATCCAAGGGAGTCGGTGGACAGTACCAAGAGACTGGAGGCAAGACATAACTCTGTAAAGCCACAAACGGTAATTGCCTCATAGGAATTTTAGAGATTTACATATAAGTGATATAGATATTAACATATCAGATACAGTCTGGAGTTTAACCAAAAAAAGGTCAAAGAATCAACATCAAGCTAACCCACCATCGGACGCAGAATAATTATGTGCAGGAATAGCTAGATGAATTGCGAGCCCTATCGTGTTTGGGTTCCAATTCCAACTGGAACTCCTTGTAATCGGTACACATGCTTAAGTTTCAAGAGTCTACTGTTCTAGAATTTCATTTCACATATTTCATTGACTCAGATATAACCTTCTTCCAATAACAGACATTCTCTTTAGAAAATCTGGTTACTAATCCAATAGAATGCTTGATGCTAGACAGGTAAATAGTATTTAGTAGTGCGAACAATCCAACTACCCAAGCTCCTAGTTGAGATTAATTCGCTGATTAGAAACCATCTGTTTACTGAATTTTCACAAAAGTATTCTCGATAAAGTTCTCTATCATAGGAGGAAAAAGAAGACCAACTCACTTGTTAAAGATATAGAGTCAAGATGTTATTATTGGCTTAATTCTACATAAATCACTCATCAAAGAAAAAAGTAGAGATTTTTTGTTCACCATATTGAGTTAAAGAACAGATATTTCATTAGTATGTGCTTCAACCTTCCAGTAAAAGGACGAAAAACAGAACTGGAGCAAACCCAGTTTCCCAATGACTAGGATATTAGAAAACCAGGATCTAATTATGACCATCACCATACAACACAATCATCTTTCTTTTTCCATGAAAATGAGACAGTTCTTTAAACTCCCCCAACCCCCAACCCGCCCCCCCCCCCCCCTTCCGTCTTCAAAGAGCAATTTTAACCTCACTTATTAAAATCTTGGAATGCATTTGGAGGCTCATTGCACAGGTAAATACCATATGTCAGAAAAAAATTAAAAGGAAATTATTGAAGCAAGCAAGCAGGAAACAGAAATTATCATGAAACAGACAGAAAAAAGAAAATTCACGTAGAACAGAAAATAAACACAAACCAACAAAAAAGAGAACATTGTTAAATGCACCGAGCCACGTACTTCAAATATTACTTGTCATTTTGCACAAGGGTCAAGTATTAAAACTCACCAGAGCAAGAAAACCGATGAATAAAGCAAATGGGACCCCCAACTCAAGAAAACTCCAAACATTTCATCAGATAACTTTGAGTTGGATTCCCACCTTCTGATTCCCTCCAGCAAGTGTCTTTCATGAGTGAATGATTCCTCAGCGGCAAACGAAGTAACTCCAACCGCCAATGTGCGTTTCCCCAGAAAAGCTTCCAAACTTGCAGTATAAGCAGTGGGGATGAAGCTCAGATGGTAGAGCGCTCGCTTAGCATGCGAGAGGTACGGGGATCGATACCCCGCATCTCCATCGTTAAAGATTTTAGTTTTGATGCGTTGCTGGGGTTCAATCTAATTTTATGACATAAATTTTCTTATCGTTTATATTACTAGCTAATTAATGAAGTTTTTTTCTCTCAAAAATGGTGTATAAATATCTTGTTCTTCTATATTCAAGATATATAATATCGGTTAAGTATAAGATACATAGGAATTTTTTTAAAAAAAAAATTATTATAGATTAATCATTTTAATTAAATTAATTGAACCTAATTAACTAAATTAAAACTGACTTAACCAAGCATTTTAATCGAATAAATCAAATTTTTTCGATTAAATCGATTACGTTCAATTTTAGCTAGCTTACTTTTGCTCATCCCTAGCCTTCATCCGGATTCCTGGCAATGTATGCCGATGGTATTATCATTCAAAAGGTTGATATGAAATGATTCCAACAATGGAAGGTGGACGTTTATTTGGAATGCATTTCCACTTATTTTGACGCTTTAGCTATTTATGTTTTCTCCCCATGAAACCCAGGTCTCACTTGAACATGGAAAACAACTTTCTGATAAAAGTAGTAAGCACATCATCAAAACCATCAATCTTCATGTCTGTCTGCTTACCCCAAGGGAATGGCTCCATTGGCTTGGTTGCTTCCAGAAGATCCTCCATCAGAAACTTTGGCTTCGACCGCTTCAATGGATCTATTTGGTGATTGTATATTCCGAGGTCTGGACAGTAATCCTGAAAAGAAAAAACAACTTGTTAAATTATATATGTTCCATTCCCATCCTTCTGATGGATTGTTGTTTGAGAAGTATCTATATGAATATTGTTGCTTACTTGATCAGCGTGCATTTTCTTCACAAACGTCTTAAATATGTTGAAGTTCCTTTCTTTCAATAGATCATCTGATAAACGGAGATATGTGACCCCATACAGCATCAGCTTTGGCAGACCCTCTCTGTTGATACCATTTGGCCTGGCGTTTAACAGGATCTGATTATACCCTTTACTGTCATACCTTGATAATGCATTCTCTCCTGCAACTTCAAGGTGCTCTCTCCAACCCCCACTCAGAACCTGCTAACAGATGTGCCATGGATGAGTTTTATCTCCCTTCTAATGCCAATGTGAGGGTGGTAATACATAATTTTATATTAAGCGACAAAAAGACTGCAGGCTAACGTTTCATTACGATAAGCGCTCTTGTTCCTGGTGGCAAGTATCTGACAAAAACATTTGATAAAGAAAATGCTTACCCTATATCCCATTGGTTTGAATAGGGAAATTATCATTTTCTTGCAAGAAAATATATTTCTATCTCTATGTTGCATAGGTAGTTTTTCCCTAGGAGTCTGTAGCAATCAATTCAGATTTTAGGTCTTGAATAGGATTATTTCCAATTAATCTTCCAAGTATTTACCTGTTGAACAAGTTCCTGAGGCCCACATTTGGCATCAGCTCTTTGTTCTGAGTTCCTCATCTCGAGACATGTAAAATTGAATATAGCGTAATGTCTTGACAGCATCCTTGCAATGGGTCGATATCCATCTCTATCTTTCAAATTGTAATATCCTGAAGTAAGTTCTGCAGCATGACTATCAGATTTATACCACCAGTGTATCCCAGCTACCTGATTAGAAAATTAAAAGAAAATGACTAGACTGACAGATATATCCATCGTTAGATAAAAATGTTTTTAGGTTGTGAGATATATACTTTTGCTGCTAACTTCACTTTACAGCCCAAGAAAGCTTTATTAGCTTCATCAAGGATCTCATCACCATGGTTGAGCAACTTGCTGGAATACCAGGTCAAGAAAAACTTCCCATTCTCAGTAAGATATGTCCCATTCAATCCAAAGAACTCTGTGGATCCAGGTGTGTCATTGTATACCCCTGCGTTATCAGGCAATTCCCATTCAGGATGGCCTGCATTTGTTGCTGCCTCTTTAAATTCTGCTTTGAGGTACTTGTCATAACACTGCAGTAATATGCAAGACTATTTAAGAGAATTGTACCTCAGCAGATGGCCAGATTTTATGGCTTTTAAGATCGTGAGGTTGTTGAAATCAGTAAATACCAAAAACTAATAAATGACTATTCACCTGAAATTCTCCAATACCAGGGAAAACCCATCCTTGACTTTCTGGATAAGAGGGATATCTTAGCTCCCCCGCAGGACCAAGGCCTACTTCAATGTCTACTATGAGTCCTGCTTCTAGAAAATCTGACATGTGCTCCCTGAAGCTCTTCATGTAGTCTCTGTACATCTACATAAATCAACAATCTGTCTGAAGCATCAATGAAGTATAGGAAAACATTTTCCCACAGAAGATTAGAGATCAATATTGCTTAAAATAAAAGATAACTAAATTTAACAGTTGAAATTGATAGATCAGACCAGAATCTAGTAATTAGAATCTCTTGAAATTGGATTCTGCATTCATAGAGTGATACTATTTAGGATTCGTAGGTCTTTAACTGAGAATATTAGCACATCTTGAAATCATGGAATCATCTTGGTAAAAATGTTCTCGGTTCAACTGGTTTGGGGATAAAATATAGGCTGCCTGAAATCCTATTTGTTTTAAAAGCTGAGACATATTACAGCTTCACAAGCCAGCAAAACATGCTACCAGTAAGGCCAGAGGTGCAACAAAAATGCAACATTCCTTCCTCTGCTTTATGGCATGAATAAACAATTTCAGTAGCCAAAGAGTGCAAAGGAATAGGCAGAGTTGCTCTGTACAATTAAAACAATACAAGAACTGATATATAGAAAGCCAGACTAGGATGTAGGACGGAGAAATGAATGTCAAAAACAGTGTCATTCACAAGTAGCTACGAAGAGATTTGTTTTAACTTGTTTCTTCCAGAGAAAAATAATGATCTTCAGCAGTAGGAACTAATTTTATTTGTTTTGATTATCCCAAAATATTGTTATAACAAAGACTTTAGAAAAGGGCTCCTGAAACCAACCTGGACAGCAGTTCTTCCATCAAAAAGAGGCTGAATATCCACTCCAATAGTTAAGTACTCCTTGTTTCTGTTACCTTTCCTATTGGTATAGAAGATGTCAGGGTCTGTTTCTCCGATTTCAAGTACCCACTGGGGAAGTGGGATGGTAACTTCATCTCCTACATTGCCACCACATTGATGGAATGACATTATGGCTTGTAGTTTTAATCCGCATTCTTGAACAAGTGCGAACAAGCTCCTGTAAGCACTCCAATCGTACTGTTTAGGGCCCTTTGATTCCACAATCCCCCACCAGACATCTACCATTACCCCATCAACGCCTGCTATTCTCAGCTCCTTGAGCTGTTTTTCCATCCCAGTCTTATCTTCAAAGGCATTATCATTCGAAACAACTCCCAACTAATACAATGCAAAAAAAAAGTAACAGAGTAATTAGTAGATGATAATCTCTGCTTGACATGCAAGGGCAGAAAGACATTTTGAAACTTACTGCGAGCATTACATAGACCGGCACATAGTTTGCTAACATCTTTTCATTGTAGGTGGGAGCCGTTGGAGCCTGCATGTTTTTTTGAACAAGAGAAATGATCTGATTGCTCTGATTTCTGATTTCTTTGTTTTCTTTCTAAGTTGGAGATTGCACTGATCACACTCCTCTTTTATAGACCAAATAAAGAATCAAGAACAATACTATCTGGGTTCGGGCCTTATCTTTGCGTGAAAAAGAGTGCGTATCTTAATCTGATTTCTCAGGGGATTTGTGTCTTTTTCTACAATAAAACCAAACGCTTATCTTGCTCATGAAATTGCAAGCATTGCCACTTGTGAGACAGCTTGCAATAAGCTAACATGCCAGCATCGAAGAACTTTTGAAAAAGTTGGGATTAGAAACATATCAGATATCATGGACATTACAGTCATTTCAATCACCATGGGTTAAATGGCCTTGTTAACCATGGTTTTGTAAATCACAAGAAAAACCCTTTAAATTACAACATTGTTTTAAGCACGTGCGAGGCTAACTACAGGCAACTTATATAACTAGGCGCCCTTGGCCACAGCTTATGGTATCTGATAGCAAAATAGATACATTCCAGGAAATATATAGTTTACACTCACCTCTGGCATTTCAGCCGTTGAAAACTTTGATGCCACAGCTTTGGGATTTTTTGATATGTTAGCAGAGTTGGATGAACCTGTTTGACCGAGAGCTTCTATTCTTCTAACATTCCTTTCGCCCTGTAGGCTCTCAACTCTATCTATCGATGGCATTTCCTGGTGGAAAATGCTGCTGTGAAGCTGAAGCCTAACCTTATCTCCCCAACCACCTTGTGTTGAATATATAATGCTTATCATATTGACGATCGCTTCTGCTACTGTCTGGAATAGAATCACTTCAGCTTCTGGCAGTCTTTTGCGCAAAACTCTTTTGCGCAAGAAAAATCTGGTTTGTTGTAGGCTCCATGATTGATCTGCGAAAAGTCGCCATGTTTTTGGAGCTTTAACAGGCACCTGTACTTGGGAAGAGAAGAACATGCATGATGCATCCTTGTAAAACGCAAACCGACGTGTGGTCAGCACTTGGTCTGCTTTGTAGGCAGATCGAATTGCAATCGTAAATTTTTCTCTGGTTGTGTTTCTTCTTGCTTAACGTCGTCATCTTCAGTTTTGTTCCTTTCTTCACCCTCTCATGTCTTATTGAGGAATCTGCAACCATAATATCTTTTCCTAGGAAAGGTTTTAATAAGAGGCTAAAATGGCTTTCCCGTAATAATATGCGCAGTTACAAAAATCATCAAAAATTCAAAATCTATGTTACAGTTATGCACACTAGTTTAAGACCAAAACTTTATCTCAATTTTTATTCT
>NW_018397254.1:10673042-10674518 GCF_002168275.2 Theobroma umbraticum | reverse complement strand
TCGGATTCCAACAGTTTTGAGTTGGGTGGTTGGTGCGCTTACGGCTTTGTCATGTTGCATAATTATATGCTTGTTAGTTGAGAGAATTTATGGTTTAATTAGTCACCGTTAGATGTTAGTTTTTGTTCCAAAAAGTTAATGAAATTTCCACTAAAATGTAAAAGATAAGGAATGTCATTAGCATTTCACTTAACAACCTAGCGGAACTACAGTTGGTGCAGAGATTGGTTGCTTGTGTTTTCTGGGCTCTAGCGGCCATTTTAAGTAAACAAAATAAATAAATTAAAGTTCACTTCTGAGTGGTTAAGAATCCAATGAGAAGAGTTTTGTCTTGATTTGGGCAAGGAAAGAACTCCCGTAACGGAAAGGGAGGGTGTGCGTGGTTTTTCATGATCTGGTGCTCTGCTCACTGCCGAAGGAATCTGCGAGGCGGGACTGGGCTAGTAGACACTGCCAACTTCAAAAAGAAACCGCAAAAATAAAATGGAAAATAGCCAAAATGCAACTGGAGTTGCCAAGGCATTTCATCAATTTCTTTTAAGAAAATTTATGTATAATTTCCTTAAGTAAAATATGGGGTTTTATTTTACACTTGATTGTAGTATCTTTGGAGTGGAATTGAGAAACTTGAGCTCAGGCACATATAAAACTTTGCTTCGGAAATATGTTGGTATTGTGAGTAAAGGAACATTTGTGGTTGGCTATTTGTACTCGGAACCCCCTTTACTCAAACCTTAGTGTAGACTAATAATTTTAGATCTGCTTGACATTGTATTCACAGTTGAAAACAGCTTTAAATTGCTTAATTTAGGCTACAATAGTATAAACGATTTGTTAACAATGATGGAATGTGTTTTTTAATTTATTTATTATGAATAATTATCTGTCTGCGACACTTAGAGCATGTGATTCATTAGTTGATGTATAATTTTTTGTTTAAACATTAATTCATTGATTGGAGTATAAGTTTAAATTCTTTTTCCTTTAATAATATAAAAAAATAATTACCTGCATATGACATGCCACGTATCATACCAGAATTTTAGTGATAATGAGAAGTTATATTGACTTATGGTTGGCTGTTTACGCGACCCATACATTCCTCTTTGGATCTTTGGTTTTTTTTTTTTCTTTTCCTTTTGGGACATGTTTGGAAGTTTAAATGGTTGACGTCTTCTTTCGCTTGCTTACGTGTTTTTTTTAACACTTTTTGTGGGAAGTAGGAATGAATTGCGACTAGTTCTCTGGCAGGTGTAAATCTCATACTTGCAAGTTGGTTGAGATCTCATCAGAAAGTCATTTCTGTTTCTATCACATGCTGATATTTTCTGGCATGGCGGTTTCCGCCCCATTGGGTAACGCACGGCACATTCAAGTCCAGAACTTACTTCGCTCACCCCTCACCTTGTTCGTTAGCAGAAGTTGGAGTTAAAACATTTTTAAAGAGAGTCAAATAAAAAGAGACATTTAACAGTT
>NW_018397254.1:10667702-10672942 GCF_002168275.2 Theobroma umbraticum | reverse complement strand
TTACTTTTTACTTTGTATTCTACACGAAATGTATAGTTTTTTGAAAAAGCTCTTCTCTTATTTTTTATGTGTTTATTGAATTGCTAATTAATATATTGGGCGGTTGGATTGAATTGTTGATATATAATATGATATAATAGGTTATTGGGTTGGACTATTAAAAAATAAGATGTTATGATAAGTTTAGATTTATATTAAGACTTAGTAAGTTTAGGTTAGTAAATTCACTTTTATTTTTTAAAATTTGATGGGCTTAACATATTGAGTTATAGAATTTATATGATTATTAATAATTTCATCAAACGGTTGGAGTAATATATAGTAAATAAAAAATTTAAAAAATTTTAGAGTGATGTAACCTCATGTTAGGGTTATTTTATTATTTTATTATATATATTAATTATTTGATAAAAATTATTTTTAAAAAATATTAAAAATGTATAATATATAAAAATTTGAAAAGGAAGAAGTGGACTCTCTGCCTATATTCATTAGGATATGGGTCATTAGAGTTTTCGACACATATTATATATTATTTATCATTGTCATTCATAAAGTTTATATGTATAAATTACATAACTCGATTTGTAACTTCTTATTCATAAATATGAATAAGTCAATGATAATTAATTAAATAGTATATACATAGAGGAATAATGTTGACACAATTATCGTAATTGTACAAATTATATTTTATATTATAAACACTCGAGCATTTAGCTCATTGGTTGGTGCATTATCTCTCTACTTAAAGAGCAAGATTCGAATCCCCCTTCCCCCAATTATATAAAAAAAAAATTATACAATTATAAGCTTAATTAGTGAAATTTGATATGATTACAATATCATTATACTGTGATTACCATATTGTTATCTTAATTCACTCTTACAGCATGTTTGATACACGGAATGGAATAAAATATAATAGAATAATTATTTTATAAGAATAGAATTAAAAAGGTATAAAATAAAATGATTATTATATTATTTGGTTCATAAAATGAAATAGAGTAGGAATTGTTATTATAATTCATTATGATGTTTGGCTAACAAGAATAGTTTTAAAACAATTAAGAAACAAATGACAAAATGACAAAATTACTTTTTATTATAATTTAGTAAATTAGACAAAATTATTCATTATTATAATTTAGTAATCTCAACACATGAAACCGTCGAAAACTATCGTACATGCGCTTACACCGTTTTCGAGTTGTGTTGAAACCATGTCACTTTCGGTCACCGAATCATGCCATCGTCGCCACCTTCTACCTATCTCCTTTCGATCGGTCAGCCATCGGTTACCAAAGTTTTATTAGATCTCTCATGCACCCCCACACGTCGGACAAATTTGCTGCCCCTATCTCACGTGCCCGACGCGTTGGCACTTGCTGTTTTTGTTTTCTATTCTGCACATCATCTACTGTATAATTAGACAAGTCCATGACATCTTGCCATGTCAGCACACTATATATAGTATCTTTATTACACAACTTGCCATGCCACCCTGACCATCATCTACCATGTCAACTAACACATCATCTACCAGGCCAACATTTTAACAATTTTCATTTTTGCTAATTTTGACTTCATGAATTCGAATTTGACCTTAGGTTTTACTAATTTTTATCATAACATGAAAAAATATGAAGTTTCTAGTCAATTGAAATCATTCTAATAAAAAACAATGGCAGTCTGTGACTCACGTTATGAGAAGTTTTTTAATTAAATGTAAATTTTGATACATTATTATCAGGAACATTGTTCAACCTGCTAATAAGAATATTACCAAGTTTACAGAATGCCTTTGAGACTGAGATAGCAAAAATCATCATAACATTATTTGGTTTTATAACACATTTGTTCCTAATATTTATATTTAATTTTTTAATTTTAAGACAATAAAAGAGATTTGGAAATTTCTTACCACCAGGAATAAAACTTTTGAATTTACTCACCATTACCGGTCGTGGATTACTCTACACAAACTCAAACATGAATCTATCTCATTGGTATATGATTTTTTTACCCAAGTTCAACTTACTTGGAATCAACCGACTCAAGCTAATATTAGTGAAGATTATCTTTTTCTTACATAGGTTTTATGGCTCTTTCTCAAAAATATGAAGTAGTCAAGGCTTCATTGCTACGTCAAAATCCATTTCCACCATTAGATATTTATATTCAAGAAATTATTTCCCAGTAATTTAATTCATCTTGACTTATTCGACTCTGCTTATTATAATCATATGACTTTTAGTCTTTTTATCTTATGCTTTACGATATTCACTTTCTCTTTTCCTCCTACCCATTTTGCTAATGATACAAAAATGAATCACGCTCACATTGAAAATGTTTCAAACTCACATCTTAATCTTCTTGATACCTATCATATTCCTGCCTTAACATTGAATCTTATTTATAAGGGACAATATGACATTTAGGACTAATTGTTATCTTCTCTTCTTCTTATTGTCAAGTACAAAATTTGCAAACGAGGAAGATTTGTGAGTCGGGCTGCAAGGTGAAAAAATTGTTTTAGCTTGTCTCTCTTAATCTTCTTGTGAAATATGTATCAATTGCCAGTGCCATTAAAATAATTATCGCAATTATAGGTTAAATCAGTTAATTACAATATTGATAAATTACGATATAATTATAATATTGTTAGTTTTTTTTTCTTTAATATATATCTAAATTTTTTTATATAATTTATAATTCAAAATAAAAAATTCCGCTTCGGATAACAGAGAGGATGTAAGATAGGATAATGCTAAACAGAAAGTAACAAAAGGCAACGACGTGTCTGTCAATAATTTGACTCTGCGTTGTCAGAACTATACCAAATTTTCTCAAAGCTTTTAATCTAAACCTTTAGAATTCTATATATAGCAGTGAATTAAGGCTCTTTCTCCGTGATGAGTAGCAAAAAGATCTGATAAAGAACTTTTGACTTTGACCAGGTAATCTCCTCTTTATACAGTAACAGCAATTTTTCACCTTGCATTTTGAAAAAGAGTCGATAGCTTTAAATCCATTTTGCCTCGTGGCTTCTATGTGGGGCGCATTCAAAGGTTAAATCGTGACGCAGCAGAGAATTTAAGGTTTGGAGACTCCTGCAAATGGCGTCAAATCAACATGAGACACCGACAATCACAGCACATAATGTACTCTTGACGCACCTCATGGGTGAGTGTGCTTGAAATTTGACTGTTCTGTGTGTAATTTGTGTGAGATCAATAAGTCAATTCTAACCTTTTTTTTTTTTTGGATAATAACTGGCTAGAACCCGTATGATTGATGAGTTCAATTCACAGTTTTTAAAAATATATTTGATAAATGATAAAAAATTTATATTTATATATATATATAATTTATTTTATTTTTTATTAATATAAAATTCATCACATTTTATCTATTTAAACTCTTATACCTCTCATCAACTAATGTTTAGATAAAAAGATTCTTTATCTCTAAAGAAGATAAGTTAGTACGATTGAGATTGAGGATTTACATCAATAAAAATTTAAATTTATTTTGATATCACTTATTACAAATCAAAATTTAAATTTAATTTTGTATAGTTTTAAACTCAAATAATAAAATTTATATAAATTTATAAATTATAATTTTATATTTTTAATCAAAAAAATATACTTAAAGAATAATGAAAAATTAAATTATATATATATATATATATAATTCATCCTATTTTTTACTAATATCATATTCGTGACACACAGAAGGTGCCCTGCACTCAATAGTGTGGGTGGGGTGGGCCCCTTTCTTAGCAGAACACAATATGAGCTCTAGAGTTTATTGCATGCAACACATTTTTGTTTTTCTCTCTCCATTTTTTCAATTTCCTTTTTCAATTTCCTTTATATTATACAAAATATATACAAGCAACCTTGCAAGAGATAAGGCATTAGCTTTCCGCCCACTTAGTTTTTTATTTTTTCAACCCATACCCTTGTTCTTTTCCCTCGATTATTATACTGTCCTTTCTACTTTGGTTAGCAAAGTAACGATGCATGGCTCTGGATAATTTTTTTGCCATTTTCATTTTCACTTAGTGTAATTTTCTTTGAGATATATTACAAATAAATTTAAAACTTGTAAATGATATATTATAGGAATCGATTAATATGTCAATTGTGAATTATTTTTTATTATTCATAATTAAGATTATTGTATAAATTCAATGATACAATTAGAATACAATACTGTTAATTGGTTAGTTAACTTTTTAATTAACAGTACTATTAATTTGTTAAAATTAAAATATAAATAAAATTTATTTTATATTTTAACAATTTACATAATTCAAAATATAAAATTTTTCTTCTTTAACATGATATCAAAACTTATTTCATTTTGAATTTTATAGAAACTTATTATATCTTCAATGTTTTGATTTTCTTCTGTTGTTTCAGAATCCTATATTCAAATGGATAAATCTTTATTGAATTCACATCACCATGTTCAGCAAATCACAAAATCATCGCCGCCAACCATCTTGTCTCGTGTCTCATTTTGATTTGCTAGTCGACAATTGGTGCTTCCATGTGCCGACCGACCTGGTTTGATCCACGCACGCAACTCCACGCGCTGCCACACCACCTGACACGTTCTGTTGCAAACTGATTGACAAGCTTTAGATAAAGTAATCCATAGTGTAAGAACCTTTTCCTTGCAGAAGTCTAGGCTTATGCCCTTTACACTCCATTGTTTGTCCAAATTAACAGGATCATTTGATTTTATTATTATCAATAATCAAAGCATTTGCATAGACTTAGCTTAAAGTACAATAACAAGGAAATTATATGGTATAATTTCCTTTTAAGACCCATCACAATGCTACCTCTTCTTAGTCTTTATAACATGTTTGATTGGTGGAATAGTTAAGCCATCTCTCTTTATTCTCAAAAAATTTTGATTCTTTTATTTGGTTGAGAAATAGTTGAAAGAATAACCATTTCATAAGAATGACTATTCTTCAAAATCCTCTAAAACTAAGGAATAGCTAATACCATCTTCTTTCATGGTATTAGTTATTCCATAGTTTGAGGAATAAACTCAAAAAATCATAAAAATTAAAATACCCTTTACAAATTTAAAAAATTACAACTCTACTTATATAAAATATTATTTTTTTCTCTCTCCTCTTCCCTTCCCTTGATTCTAACTTTTAATAAAATATTAATATTTTAACATATTAATATTAAATTATAAATAAA
>NW_018397254.1:10658927-10667602 GCF_002168275.2 Theobroma umbraticum | reverse complement strand
AGAAGAAAGCTTAAGCTTACCTAAGATTTTCACTAGTCATCATCATATTCAACGAAAGTCGACTATGACAGCAGCCAGCCCTGCAACAGAAGTGAGATTCTAGCCATGAGTTTATATACTTTTTAGCATCTACGCAATCTGAATAGCCTTGCTCTTTTGCGTATAAGTTTTTTCCCCATCACAGTGACTAAGTTAGTGTAAAATAATGGTACAGGGGGATTCTTATCTTGGTTTTTTAATTAGGAAGAAATTGTATCATGGCTTGCGTAATTGCGTGGGAACAGTGGGTGAATAAGGGAATCTTGGCATGATCACTCACCCAGCTATTCCTATTCATTCGCAGTGAGGACCGAGGATATAAATTAAACAATTAACTTTCCATGGCGCCACTACTGTTTGACAGTTAATTAGCGGTGTGGTTGGAGGCAGGTCCTTTTCATTTTGTATTTGACATTAAGTTGAAGCTGGGAAGAATTTGTTGTTGAGCATGAAAGATACCGCTTTTAAAAGAAAACGTCCGCCATTGGATAACCCTCTCCACAACTTTTCTCACTAGTGCGTTTTCTCATGTCCTTTTCCCTGGAAATTAGGAAGGACGTGCCAACGGGGACCATTTATATAATTACAAAGATTTGTTATAAATCAGAATTGGAATTCTAATAGCAGTATAAAAAAATCACCAGGTTTATGAAAATTTTAACGAAACAAATGTTATTGATATATATGACATCCATATATATGTATAGCATAAGCATAAGCATTAAATTTGAATAAATTTAACTTTATTATTTAATATATATGACATCCATATATATGTATGTACACACTTTGAAATTTTTATTTTACTTTTTGCAAGATTGATAAAAATGCTTCAAGCAAGCTAATAGAATAAAACAGGCATGATACTTTAAAATTTTTTAAATTATTTAAAAAAATTTAAAATTTTTTATTACGTTTAATCAAATTATTATATTTTTATTTTAAATTAAATAAATTTTTATAATTAATAATTAATTAATTATTAAAAATTAAAATATCACATATTATTTTATACTCATGTGGTACTAATATGATTTATTCTCATATTATAGTAAATGATAATATAATATGATGAAATTATCAAATAATATTTTTAATATCCATGTCAGCATCATTTCACGTACACATAAATTATCATGTAATATTTAAATAAATGATAATTAATTAATTATGAATTATAAATATTTATTTAATATAAAATAAAAATATAAAACTTTAATTAAATATAATAAAAAAATCATAATTCAAACCCTTTTTAAAAAACTATGTGAATAAAATAATACTACAATCAAAAAGACCAAGAAACATTCAAGATAAGAGTGACAGAATATCATTAATCCTTATTACGCTATCCCGCTTGCCAAACAGAACTCATGGACCCACCAAACAAGCACCGCTTGCTCTAGTATGTCACGCTCATCTCTCAACGCTTTTTATCTTTCCTTCTTCCTTCACCGTTCTTCCAATTCTTTCCGAAACGGAGAAAACATTCTTTTGTATCTATTTCCGTACTATGTATAAATTCGGCATTCAAATTCGATGCCCTTTCTAGCAAGGAAACAAAACTTTCCATGGAACTGGACTCCTCTGAGAACTCCAACTGGCTTATTGACTACGGCATACCTGACTTCCCGCCTCCAGCTGCCGGCTTTGGGTGGCCCCCGCAAACTATTCTCGTTGCTCGCTCTAATCTAAGGTTTGAAATTTTCTGTTTGGTTCCGAGGAAGAGAAAGAAAAATAGAAAGTACAGAAATTGTCAGGGAATTAGATATGGCGGCAAGTTTGTTGAGTTTATAGAGGTGCAATTTTGGTGGAAAATATTAGTCCACTAGTATTCTGCTGTTTGCTTTATTGATTGTTTGATGCAAGTTTGATATAGTTCTTTCTATTTTTAGCTTTAAATTATAAGTAATAGTTATCAGTTTGAAGCAATGATTTTTTTCTCCTAATTGTTGTTTATAAAGGTGCTGCTTTGAATTAGTTGATAACTTATGAAATAGTAGTAAGTTGATTCAAGGTGAAAGATTTGCACTGAGAATGAGTACTGACTAAAAATTAATGTTTTGGAGAACACGAATGGCGGTTATTGTTTTCATATTGTGGTAAGATATCTCTTGACATGCCACTGCTATTTATTTTTCAGTGCTGCAGTTGATTGTTCATTTACTGATTCAGATAGCTTGAAGGAAGTTGCCTCTAGGAAAAGGTGATTATCATGTTCCGTCTTTGTTCACTAGAAATTGTAAACTATATGAAGACCCTTGTTGTACAACACCTTCTTGGTATGTTTGTTGATAAAGAGGGTAAAAACGTGTCCCTAATGAATGTTCTCTGTAGGTTGAAGTCTGAATCATGTTATGCATCTGGATCAAAATCATGCCGGGAGAAATTGCGCAGGAATAAGCTGAATGATAGGCATGATTCTTTTCTTTATTTTTTATGTCCTCCGGTGTTCTTGAGTTTTGTTTCTCACGTCAGAGTTGGTTAAATTTCAAGGTTCCTGGAACTGGGTGCCATCTTGGAGCCTGGAAGGCCACCCAAAGCAGACAAGGTTGCTGTTTTAATTGATGCTGTAAAAATGGTGCGTCAGTTACGCAGTGAAGCCCTGAAGTTGAAAGAATCAAATGAGGAGTTGCAAGCAAAAATTAAAGAATTGAAGGTACAGCTTGTTCCTCAAAAGAAAAAAGGAAGATCAGATTGAATATTTTTAACTTACCATTTTGGAAGATAGACTTCAATTCCCCATATGCTTCTTCTTATGCGTTTACAAAGAATAAGAATAGTCATTGTTGCGCATTTTCAAAGAAAAATGCTTCTTTTTAAGCATATTCCTTTTGCCTAAATAATAAAGATGGTTGTATAGCAGTTAGTGATTTTCTATGCTTGGGGGCATGTTAATCCATGCAGGCTGAGAAGAATGAGCTTCGTGATGAGAAGCAGAGGCTGAAAGCAGACAAAGAGAAGTTGGAGCTGCAAGTTAATGCCATGAGCACACGACCAGGCTTCCTGCCTCTCCCCTCTTCAATGGCAGCTGCATTTGCTTCTCAAGGGCAAGCTGCTGGCAACAAGTTGATGCCTTACATTGGATTTCCTGGTGTTGCCATGTGGCAATTCATGCCACCTGCTGCAGTTGACACATCACAGGATCATGTACTTCGCCCTCCAGTTGCTTAATTTGAAGGATGATGATGGTTTGGTTCTTACTGCCGGTCTCTTTATGATTGCTTGTTTACTTTATATTCTTATGATCTTTGCTGTTTGTTATAATGTTTTGTGTGAATGTCCAGTAGTTGATTAGCTGGACATGCTGTCTAGAAACTAGCAATTTCTGTGGATTTCTGCTACTCCTAATGTAAAATACGATGATTTATAAATTTTAACTAGCTGAGTCACATATGAGTCTGCAACAATGGTTTATTTATTATCTTCCCATGAGCTACAGTTTCTTGTGTTTTGGAATGTTTTCCCAATATTGTTGTTTCTGGGAAAATTATAGAAATCCTTGTTTTCATTATTTCTCGTCATAAATTGACTCATAAATTGGGTTTAACTGCTCCTAGCTGTGCCCAATAACAATGTTGTTTGCAAAATTATGCAGTATAAGAATCCATTTCACAAATAAGCCAGACAATTGAGTATTACAAAGTAGAGTCTAGAGAACAGAAAAATTTTCAAACAGATAAAACCATTTGAAGATTCTTTCAAAGAAAAGAACTTCCAGAGGCTTAAAGGGCCAAAAGCATCATCAGCACAAGGCCAAATCCCAATGTGAGGCTTGTCTGGAAACTGCCCCTGTCAGCTGATGAGGTAGATGGTCGTGGTGAAAGGCCACTGGGAGAAGGAGAGGTTCCAGGAGATCCAGTTGAAGGAACATCAGGGGATGATGGGGTGCCAGGAGCTGACTTTGGGGATTTTGCTGGTGAGGGAGAAGTTTCTGGAGCAGGAGAAGCAGCTGGTGGAGTTGAAGGAGATGTTACTGGTGGTGTAGATGTTGCTAGGGTGTCTATTTCAATCTGCATTCCTTGGCTACAGTGTCCGGCGGTTCCACAGATGAAGTATCGCTTTCCTGGAGAAGAGAGAGATATGACTGTGTTGCCATTGTTATACGTCTGAATTGGGCTACTTGTCTGGCAGGAGTCATAGTCTGTCTTTCCAACTTCAAGCACATCATGGTTTGGAGTGTACTGGAAAACTGCAGATAATAGGTATGTCAATTTAAAACTCATTCTTGATGCGGACGGTTCAAAAAATAAAGGAATAAAGCAACATGTTTTGAGCAATTGTGCTTGCCAGTGTTGATATCATGAAAGAGACGAGCGTGATAATATATAGGTATATTGATATGTGCATACAACTTACTGAGATTATCGCCTACTACAAATTTTTGGGATGCAACCCAAGTTTGCAGGTCAGTGCTTGAATCCCAGCTTCCACTTGGACCTCCAACTGTGTGATTTGCTGCCATGGCTAACTGAATGAGCATGGCTGTGGCAGCCAAACCTACCAATGTCCTCAGCACTGCCATTTTCCTGGCTATGAAAGAAGTAATTTGAATAAAATCGAAGTATCAAACAGATCCAATGTGGCCTTGGAGAAAAGATCAATTTGTTTTAGTTTGTATTAGGAATTCTATATATAGAGCAAAACGAAGACCAGGAAAATGCACTTTCAGAAAGAGAAGATTAGTTTATTGGAGTTGGTTTAATGAACATGCAGACTAGCAATGCGCCAATGCCAGCTTGGTTTTTCAAGGATACCAAATTCCTTTTCTTACTTATTTTTTTGTTTAAAAATAATTATTTCCTTTTCTTCTTCCAACTTAACCATTTTCTTTTGGATATGGGAGGATTACTGTCTGTATTAACAATATTCTGCCGTCAACTAATCGCTGTTGATTGCTTTATGCATAGCTAACTACCAATCAGCAATGCACGCCTCATTTGACTCAGGCATACAGAAACTTCCCGAGAGCAAAAACATAATAATAATGTATAAGATAAGCTTGATGTATTCTAATGCTCAGTGCCCGACCCAAAAAGTCAAAAGTCGGATTAGAGAGGCAGCGATTCGTGGCTTCCATGTGAAAGAAGGATATGACTCTTTCCTTACCTCGAGGCGCACCTAATCCTCAGAAACCCAACCCAACAATGCCCGAAAGACATGGATGAAGGAAGAAACGGTTTCGAACTGCCCCGAAAACGGAAGCTTTGGTTTTGTTAATTTGCTTTATTTTATTTCTATAGAAATGTCGAGAATCCTATTTGTTGCAACTACCACACGCGTCGTGGAAGAATGAAGTGTTATATTATTATTTTCCTTTAGGGGAAAAGAAGATGAGAGAAGTGAGAGGAAATTAGAGCTGGAAGTTTCACTCGGATGGAATCATAGTAATCTTTCCTCACCAGGTTGCAAGTTCAAATTTTCAAAAATGCCCTTTTACGACAGAGTTGAGAAAAGTTATAACAGTAATTCATCCAATTACTTTGGTCTTGCATTCTTTGTTAACACCATCTTCTCATAATTGCCTTTATAAAAATAATGAGACAATCATCACCTTCCATCAGATGAAGCCACTGTCATTGGCCAAGTCCAATCTACTAATAAGGATTGAAAAATATATGATGTACAGCTGAAATGGCATTGAACTGATCGTGTTGGCCATTTTGTTGAAGTTCTGGATTCAAGTCCAAACTCCTTCCCCAAGATTTTTACTTGATTAATATGATAAACACAAACACAAGGAAATGGGGTTCAAGGCTAAACATTGGTACAACTCATAAATTAAATTACCAGTCCAGAAGGAATTACTAATGCGTTGTACCATTACGAAATTTGAAGAGAAAAAGGAAAGTGCAAGGGCAATGGGCTGGCAGGACATCGCTCGCCTTGCGTGTAACGCGGATCCCAAACTGTACAAGATTAATCATCAGAGTTGACCTTTTCTTTAAATAGATACCTGTTGTTTGTTAGCAAGAAGCTGGAGTGGAATAATCCTAATTCATTTATGCTTTATGTTTCAGTTGACAATCAAGGGATACAGGTGAAAAACGAATGTGACTGCTCTCTTTTGTATTCTTTCTCTTTTTCGTTCTTAATTGTTTGTGGTGTTTATATTTGATTAAATTATGTAATTAATCCTTGTATTAGGTAAAAATTATAATTTTTGTCTTTATATAATAATTTGCATAAATTAAATATTTATATTTTATCAATTTATTAATTTCAATTCATATTTCTAATATCGTTAAATTTCACCATTAAACATATTGATGTGACATTTTGATCAAACTCAAGTGATATTAATAAAGATGACATAGCAAAATGCTTACTTAATAAAAAAATGCAAACTCCCCATGTGAGTTTAATAAAGAAATTAAAAGCAAAATACTCTAACCCTAAATTAAGAATTAAATGAGATTACAACAAAGTCTTTATATCAATCAGTTGAATTTTCAACAAAAAATTACTGATTTAAAACTAGTGGAATCTTCAAGAAGAAAACCTATTATTTTCCCTACCTTCAATTCCAAATTCAAAAGCCGTTTTTTTCTTAAAAAAAAAAAATCAAAATTTGAGATACATTTCATTGTTTGAAGATAACTCTTACAAGTTACATCGGCTTTTATATCCATCTAAAATTGAAAAATTAGCAGAATGTTCTCGGACACTTGGTTTTATCTACCAATGTAGGGTAAACCTTTAGCACGGGCTTTATTAGATTATTGGCTCTAGCTCTGCACAGAGCTATCTTAAGCATTTATATACAAGAAAAATTCTTTGATACCTTAGCTTGTCAAGTTAAAGACCCGTAGAACTGTACAAACCCATATTCCCGCATCATCTCTTGCAGTCACGGGGTGGCACTCTTGTTTGGATATTTGGCAACTGGCAGGCCATCAATCAAGATTTGAATTCCCAGATTGCCTTCTCAAAGTTAATGTCCCAAAATAAGATTCCTTCTCTCATTTTCGCATTTGTGGCATGTCTCCCATCGGGTGAAAGCTGGAATATTTAGCTAAAATATATTTTAATCCTTGAATTAGCTTAAGTGAGTAAGCTTAGCCTGAGATGCACTCTTTTGGATTGCTATCCACCGGTCGTCATCTTCATCGGTCATGTTTTTCATGTCATTAAGCATCAATGAAGTTGATTCTCCCTCTTTTGCGATAGATTTTTTTTCTTTCTCTCTTAATGTTTTTTTTTTTAAAGTTCTTAATCATTTTTTGTTAATCTTATTTATTTTTTAATATAGGTTTAAGGTGTTTTTTTTTTAAATTTCTTTGTTAAGCTTATGTGGAGAGTTTACATTTTTTACTAGGTAAATGTTTTGCGATCTTTATTAGTGTCATGTCAACTTGGTCAAAATACCAGATCAATATATTTAACAGTCAAATTTAACGATGTTAAAGTTAAAAAATGAAATTAATAAATTGACAAAGTATAGAGACCCAATTAACACAAATTATTATACAATTACTAAATTTATACTTTTTGCATAGTACATGGATTAATTTCATAATTTAACTTTATATTTACATGCACCATTTCCCTTCTAATCATGAAGCAGTCAAATCTACTAGCTTTTCATGTTATGCAGGCGTAACTTTAAAATCATAGTTTAAGTATATATAATGCATGATACTTAAAATTTTTTTTAAATAATTTATAAAAATTTAAATAAAATTTTATTATTTTATTATATTTAATCAAACCTTTATATTAATGATGGTGTTTGTACTTACATGGCATATTAAAATGACATAATGATGATGATAAGATATATTGATCTTGCATGATGACAATCAATGTTGAATAGTTCAAGGTTTTTTTTTTCTGTTAAATATATGAGAATAAAACTTATAGTAAGATCACTGTATCATTTTAGGTCAAACAAAGCCTAAAATGTTTGCAAATAAAAGAGAATAGATATTAGATGGAAAAGAATCAAACACATGTAAACTCAAACAGGGGTAAAGTTAGCCAATTTTTATTGCGAGGAGCTAAAGGTTAAAAAGAATAAAAGTTAAAAATTTTAAAACTAATATATTGAACTTAACTATTAATAATCAAAATATTTATAATAGATAATAATTTTATATAACATGTAAATGAAAAAAAATAAAAAGAAAAAAAAACGTATAATAGTGTTTTAGAAAAGTTTTGTTCAACAATGGTAATATCTTTTTTAATATAAACAACTAAATTATTTATAAGAAACTTATCATCCATTTTATTTTGAAGTCTTGTCTTTCTCAATATAAACGACTAAAAAATTAATATAGTCAATATTTAATATACTTATTTTATTATATTTAAATTTATAATACTAAATATTAAACTATAATGGATAAAATATAAATAATTAAATACGATATATAGAATTAATAATTTCTTCTTAAACTCAAAATAATTTCCTTTCAACTAAATATAAAAAGTAAAATACATTAAAAACATATACTCAAGATAATTTTTTCTTATATAATTAGGATTAATAAAAAATAATATTAGTGAAATTTTAAACAATAACCAATAACTCAAAACTAGAACTTATATATTTAAGAATTACATATGTAATAATTTTTTAATTTTTAAAAATTAAAATAATTAATAATAAAATCCACATGACAAAAAAAAAA
>NW_018397254.1:10592311-10658828 GCF_002168275.2 Theobroma umbraticum | reverse complement strand
TAGAAACTTAAAATATATGAGAAAATAGAATATAATTAAAAAATAAATAATAATAATATAAATAAAAACTTTACTTTTTAATAATTTCACAATACAATGATAGAAAAGAAAAGAGGAAAATATGGGTGGAGAAATTTTAAAAATTAAAAAAATTTTAAAAATTAAAAAAATTTTAAAAATTTGAGTGAAATTAAATAGGGTTATTTTATTATTATTTTAATTATATTAATTATTTAATAAAAATTATTAAAAAATATATAATATATAAAAAATTTCAAAAATTTTGAAAAAGCATCCCCTCGTCATTACAAAAAGACGTTCCACCCCAGAACCCAGATATAAATTTTCATAATATTTGTCCATTCAATCAACACAGTGATTGATTTTATGCTGAACGTGAAAAATTGAGCACTCTCAAAACAATTGAAGCTTTTCCTTTATGCACCTAATGAGATGAGCATTTGAGTCTAAAGCAGTAAAATCTTGATTAGTTAACTTCTATTAAAGAATCTAACTCTACTTGTATTCTCATGTAACCTTTATCCCAACATAAACGCAAACCTCAATAAAAGGTCTAAAGTTTTGCTGTTAGAGAATACCATATGCATATTTTATAGGTAAATCTCAAAAACTCTTGAAATACACCTTCAGCTGGTGCCAAGCCTGATTGCCCTATTGCACTGCCATCAACATTAAACTTTACAAAGGAAGTCTTAGGTTTTTCTCAAGCAACAAAAACTTCCTACTTTCTAACAAGTTACGATCTCTTAAAGTTGTCTCAAGCTTCCTTAAACTTGGTCCATATGCGCCGCCATGATAGTGCAAGGTTTTTCTAAACATCGTCTGTAGTACTCACAAAGAAAATTAATTTTACAAAGTTTAATATCATAATTATATATTAATTTGAATCTGAATTTATATTTAATGCGTAAATTCTATACATTGTCAACAAATAATAAATTGCCACCTCGTTATAATAAAAATATAAAAATTATGAAACCCTTATTAATAATATTTCTTTGTTTTAATTGTTGCTAAGCAAAAATAATTTCTCTTTATTTTTTTGATACAAACTTAATAGCTAAGTCTAATTAAATCTAGAAAAAGCTATACACCGAGCAACTTTGATTTAAAAAAAAAAAAAACTTTAAACCTACTATTTTGAGTCAGCTATTTGGATTTTACCATTGAAAACCTAAACGAGTGATCAGCAACCTGCAACGTGCTAGCATTAGCCCCCGATTATTCGCGATCGCTACAAATGGAGCCTTAATATCCTCCTCAAATCAATTGTAGCATCATCTCACAATTGTAACTAATAACAAGGAGAATGACTTTCATAGCTTCGATTTCAAATCAAGCCCAGAAAATTCCCAAGCACCGTGATCCATGAAAACCACAACCACTCCAACCACCATGAACGCAGCTGCAAGGGGCCTTGCACCTTTCTCGTACCGTCCCCAACAACAATAGCCTTTGGTGACTATGAAATCCCATCAGCCAACAACATGATCAGTTTCTTCATTCGGTGTTGTAGGCTTCATCTCCGTTACTACTAATTAGTAAAAGAAAAGACAGATTATTATGAATTAGTAGTATTGGTTATGCCAGTGGAGAGGAAAGTTTGTAAAGAAGAACAAAATATTGGAAGTTAATCAAATAGTGGTGGATGTGAACAATGAATGGAGTAGCTAATTAAAATAGGGACCCATATTTTCCAAATCAAACATAAAACATGCAAAGAATTAAGTTTTGAGCTTTCACATTGTGCAAAAGCATAAGACGGCTATGGTTTTAGGCATATATAAGAGCCAAACCATTATGATCTGCGAATGGAAAAAAGGGTTGCAGCTCATATATGATATGACAGCTTCCTCCCACTAACTCTAGCTTCTCGTTTCCCATTACAGCAGACTGGAAATGTAGCTATGGCACCATCCAGACGCGTATTAATTGCAATTCTGACTAGAAAGATCACGATGCATTGGACCAAACCGTCGATCGTTCTTGATCTATCAAGCTTTCAGTCCCCTGCAGGATACAGCTTTCACAATTGAAGATGCTTTGCTGGCTAACCCACTCAACAATTCATTAGCCTTTTTACCAATGACCGCAACCTATACAACTTTAGAAGAATTTTGAAATTAGTTTTCTCTATTTTGTTTTATAAAATATCTTCTTAAGAAGCTCTATAACTTTAAAATTTTGAAAAATATTTTTTTTTTATTTTATGAAAATTACTCTTATGAGATTTCACAACTTCAAACATTTTGCTTTCTTTCTTCTCTTTTCTCTTTTTTCTTTGTGTCAATTTAATTGGACTTAAAAATATTGGACACGAACTTAATCGGTTTCAAGGATCTTTATGCCAAATTAAATGAACTTAAATTTTGATACCACCTAGAATAGGCTTCAATCATCTCAAGGCCAACTTAATTGGACATAAAATCATGATGCCAACTAGATTCAGCTTAAATAATTTTAGGGACAACTTGATTGAGTTTAAAGTTTTGATGCCAGTTAGATTGAGCTTAAATCATTTCAAATCAACTTTATTAAACTTAAAACTTTGATGCTAGCTAAATTGGGTTTAAACCATCTCAAGGCCAACTTAACTAGGTTTGAAATGATCTTAACGTTAGCTAGATTGAGTTAAATAATCTTATGACCAACTTAACTGGATTTAAAATTTTTGTGCTTGCTAGATTAGGTTTAAAGATCTCAAGGACAACTTAACTAAGCTTAAAATTTTGGTGCTAGCTAAATTAGGTTTAAATAATCTCAAGGCCAACTAATTTGGGTTTAAAAATCTTGATGTTAATTAGATTGGACTTAAAAGATTTTATTGGTTGGTTTTTAAAATCTAATTAAAACTTAAATTCTTCTTAACTTAATTGAGGTTTCGCAACTTTAAAAATTTTGAGCTAAATGAGCTTTTATTCTTAAAACTTGAAAAGCATGTATTAATGTTTATTTTTGTTAGAAAAACTTCAATTTTTACATCATGTGATCATGTGCATGAATGGACATGTATGCATGATTTTATGATGGTAATATATAATACTCATGGATCTTCCTTTGTATTTCTCAATGTATTCTGCTATTGAAAACCATTTTTTCATATTTTTGTGTATTCTTTGATGATGATCTTGTACATTTTACATTCTTTTTCTCCCAAAAAGATCTTAATATTTGATAGAAAAAACAATGGAGAAAGGAACAAGCGGCGTGATATTGAGAAAATTTCTCAAGGTTTTCATTGAATCAAAAAAAGGTCTGTACAATTGATATATATACAGAGCTTAAAGATAAGGTAAGAGAGAGAAAACACTAATAATTATACTTAACCAACATAACTGAAATTTAAACAAAATTAAAAAAAATGTTTCAATAAGTGAAATAGTGTGTCTTGACCACTACTATTAGTCTTCCTTCTCTTATTCTAAACGGTGAGTTTTGCTTCGTTTTTGTTCTTCTTTATTTCTAGATCTTTTTTTCTTTTTCATCTAGGCAAGGTCTCCTTTTATTATGGTACTCAGCTAATCAATCCTGAAGCTGAGTTTATTCTTTTACAAACCATCTAATACTCCTCCTTAAGATGACATGTGAATATTGTGAACATTCATCTTGCCTCGGAGACGATGAAACTGTCTCAATAGTAATGCCTTAGTGAACATATCAGCAAGTTGTGAATTGGTGGGAATGTATAATGGTTTAATTGTACCTTCAAGTACTTTCTCCTTGATGAAATGACAATCCATTTCAATATGTTTGGCCTTTTCATGAAAAACTAAGTTTCTATTGATGTGAATGGCAAATTGACTATTAGAGTAAAGAACTACTAGTTCTTTGTGTTTTACTCCAAAGCTCTACAGCAAGAGTTTCAACCAGATGATTTCACAGCATGCAGATGCCATGGAGCGATACCCTACTTCTTCTGAGCTCCTAGCCACAATAGACTGCTTCTTTGACTTTCTAGTGATCAAGGAACTCCCAATAAAAACACTGTAACCTGTGATTAATCTCCTTGAATCCTAACAACCTACCCAGTCACCGTCATAATAGGCTACAATCTTCAAGTCTAATTTTGATTTCATTAAAATGCCTTGTCTTGGTGATCCTTTTATGTACTTCAAAACTCTAAGAGTAGCTTTGAAGTGTTTACGTCTAGGTTTGTCCATGAATTGTGACAAGACTTGGATTGCATATGATATGTCTAGTCTGCCGAAGGTAAGATACAGTAACTTTCCAACTAATTGTCTGTATTTAGTTGGATTGACTAATTCTTCTCTTTGTTGAGTCTTCTGTAGCTTGTGAATATAATCAATGGGAGTAGAGACTACTTTGGCCCTTAGCATTCCATGTTCTTATAGTAAATCCACTGTATATTTCCTTTGACATATTAAGATTCCATCAGATCTTGCTATGTCTAATCCTTACAAGTATTTAACTTTTTCTAGGTCCTTGAGCTTGAAATGTGACTTCAAGAATTGCCTCACATCTGCCATGGCTTGCATTGAAGTGCTTCCTATTAATATATCATCCACATAAAGCAATAAGCCAATGAAATCCTTATCATTTACTTTCATAGTGAACAAATAGTAGTCAACAGCAGATTGATTGAAACCATATTATAGGAGTAGTGAAGTAATTTTGGCATTCCATTGCCTAGAAGCCTACTTTAAGCCATACAATGACTTATGAAGTTTGAAAACCAGTTTAGATCCTTCCGAATACTCCTTCTAAACTTCATACCCCTGTGGTAATTCCATATATACTTCTTCATTCAAGTCACCATTTAGAAATGCATTATCAATATCTAGCTATGATAAGTTCCAGTTTAATGTTGCTGTTAAGCAAAAAAATACCATGACAGTTGTTTGCTTGCAACTAGATTGAAGGTTTCTTAATAATCAAAACCTAAAACTTGATTATAGTCTTTTGCTACAAGTCTTGAACTAGGTATAGCTTTGGTGATATAGGCATGAGATCATTAAAATTTGAACTTTCAAGTATGTTTGAATAAAGTACAGCTTCATTTTGATTAACTTTAGCAAGTGCATGCTCATGAAGTGAAAAATTCAAGGAATTAGAATCAAATTCATTAAAATATTTCCTATGCATGCTAAGTGTTTGATAAAAAGGATCTGTCTACATATCATGTTTTTCATGTTGAAAAGGAAATATTGATTCATGAAAGACTATGTTTTTGGATGTTATGACTTTATGTGCACAAAGATCATATACTCTATATCCGTTAATGTTATTTGGATATTCGAGAAACACACCTTTTGTGGCTCTTTTGTCCAACTTCCTTTTACCTTGTGATAAGACGGATACAAAGCACAAGTTTCCAAATACCTTTAAATGGTCATAGGTAGGTAATTTATTATGTAGTACTTCAAATGATGATCTATTTCGCAGTAGTTTAGTAGGAACCCTGTTTATGATATGCACTACAGTTGACACTGCTTCTCCTAAAAAATGGACAGGAATGTTTGACTGAAACATTTGGGCACTTGCTACCATTAAGATGTGTTGATGCTTACGCCCAATAGTTCTATTTTGTTGAGGAGTTTCAACACAGGACAACTAGTGTATGATACCAATCTTAGAAAAAAATCAATCATTCTAAATTCTAGACCATGATCTTATATGATGCATTTGACAGAAAGCTCAAGCTATTTTTTAACATAATTATTAAAAACCGATACGATTGACAACACATTTAATTTACTTCTCATGTGATAAATCCAAGTGAAACGTGTATAGTCATCTACTATAGTAAAAAAATACCTTTGATTAGATAAAGCAGGTGTCTCATATGGATCCCAAATGTCTACATGTATAAGTTCAAAGGCAGTAGTTGTGCTTTGAATATGCACAAGAAAAGGCAATTATCTTTGCTTGGCTAATGGAAAAATTTCACAAACCAAATTATTTAAATATTTAATATGTGAAAATTGTTTTTGTATAATGTTTATCCTCTCTAAAGGCACATGCCCCAACCTAAAGTGCCGAAGGTTAAAACACTTGTCCATTGTTTTACAAGCATTAACAGATGAAGTAAAAGGGAATTTAACAAGTTTGTCAAAAAAAACTTTGAAAGATCTTGACTCTCTGAACTTTCTTACATCAAGTATAGTCTTGTGTAAGCCTTAGCAACCCCAATCACGGTTTATGAGAGTGTATCTTGAATAACATAAAGCATATCAGTAAAAAGTACAAAGGTTTTCTTTGAGCTAGTAAACTAACTTATTGAAACTTGATACACAAAGGACTTTCTTAAGGATTAATTTTGGATTCAGTCTAATTGTCCTTATGTGATATACAAATGCTCTCCTATCACTTGGTAATTGACCATAACAACTTTTCATTGGTTCAGCATATATAGAATTTTTAAGGGAACAACATTCATGATTAATGGCACCAAAGTCTACAATCCAATTACTTTGTCTTATCATGTCAATATTTGCATTTTCAAAACTAAGAGCTAAATTATTGGTTGTATTGAAATAGAGATAACTAGAGACAATACCTGCAAAGGCTGAGTTAACTAAAGAGTGGTTTGCCTATTGACTGTTTTGTGAACTACCCTTACCATCATTATTATATATGCCATTCTCATTTAAGAGCTCCATCATTTTACTGACCTGTTGCTTAATCATGGAAATTTGAGGCATGAAACCAGTTTTAATAGCCTCTTCTTCCTGGTCAATTTTGCAATCCTCAAACCCTTGTGCATCTATTAAAATAGTCACATTGTTCGCTGCAACTTTTCCTTTTTTGAAGCTTTGTTCCATCTTAGTGAATTTGAAATCCTCTAAAAGGCCAATGAGCCTATAACACTTTTTTTTAATGTGCCCTTTCTTTCCACAATGATTGCAAGTAAGTTCTTTCTTTACTTTTTTCTTGGTGTTTACTATAACCATCATTGCAGATGACTCAAGCACTGGTTACCCTTGAATTAATAGATTCCTTTATGCCTTTTCTCACATAATAAGATTATATACCTTGTCTAGAGTTGTAATAGGATCAATCAACACAATTTGAGACTTGATAGATGAAAAAGACTCATTCAAACCATTAAGGAATCTAAAAACCATGTCTTTTTTATATTGGTCTAAGAATTTCTTCAAACAGCTCGAATCAAACTTTTCCACTTTGGCAGTGTGGCAAGGGTCTATAGCTCCTTAACTCCTCCCATATAGCCTTTAGCTCAATGAAGTATGAATTCATTGTCCTAATGCCTTGAGTGACATTTCCCAAGGCGTACTGTAAGTTACATACTCTGATGTCATCTGGTTGAGTAAAGTTTTGCTTCAAGGTGCTTCAAATCTCTGCTGTTGAATCCATGAAGAATATTGTTAATGCTATTGGTTGGAAAATGGAGTCCAGTAACCAAGCTACCAATAGATTGTTACAACGAATCCATGGGAGATAAAAGGATCCGTGATTGCAGGCTTTGGTATAAACCATTAATGAAGCTTTTTTTGTTCCTAATAGACATAACAAGTAGAAAGGATATGCTCCATGCGATGTAAATAGTGCTATTCAACTTAAGGTTAATGATTACTGTATAGAGGTTGTTTGTGTGATGCAAAAAGTAGGGTGATTGGGGATATGTTAATGGTGAGATTTAAGTTATTTGAGTGTTGCTCTGTATATTAGCCTGAGTTGTATTTTGGGTTAATTCAGCCATGATCTATTAGCCTAATAAATGATTCTCAATGATAATCAACTAGTGGAGCAACCTGAATATAAGGATAAAAAATGATGAAACAATAGCAAGAGTCTAAAGAAGCATTGCTGTAAATGAAAAATGCCAATCAACAATCAATAAAATGTACTTTGCTATTGTGAGTAAAATAGTACCTACTAACTAGATTTCAACCTGCTTTGATACCATGATAGAAAAGACAATGGAAAAAGGAACAAACGGCGTGATATCGAAAAAATTTCTTAAGGTTTTCATTGAATCAAAAAAAGGTTTGTACAGCTGATATATATACAGAGTTTAAAGGTAAAGTAAGAGAGAGAAAATTCTACTAATTACACTTAACCAACATAACTGAAATTTAAACAAAACTTAAAAATTGCTCCAATAAATGAAACGGTGCATCTTGACCACTACTACCAGTCCTCCTCCTTTTATTCTAAACGGTGAGTTTTGCTTCCTTCTTGTTCTTCCTTATTTCCATATCCTGTCTTCTTTTTCATCTAGGCAAGGTCTCCTTTACTATATGATAATATCATTCATGTCATATTAGGCTAGATTTAAATGGTTACTAATATCATTAGTAATCAACTAATCAATCCTGAAATTGAGTTTATTCTTCTCTAAACCATATGATAATATCATTCATGTCATATTAATTGGAAGGTTCTTCAAATCATCTTTTCCTCATTGTTCTGTAATAAATATCAAAAGAAAATTAGAATCTATACATATACCGTTTCAAAACTAAATTTAAATGGTTCCATGCCACTTCATCATAAAAAATACTCTTGCTAAACATTTTTCCTCGAAAATGATTTCATTTATTTTTTTCAAAAGAAGAGAGATTCTTAAGATATTGGAATGGAATTGTGTCTTGTGGGTGTTTTTACATAGAAATCTGGGTGATTGGGACTTTCAGTTTCATTGGGTATACAAATGCAACTAAAATGTTTAGGAAGACATACAAGCTGCAATTTGACATTATTTCCATCGTTTGAAATAATATTGGTATGGCACAAAAAATGCAACACCAAAGGATAAAAGAGGGACAGCTCAATAATCTTAAAGGCTTAAGTTAAATATTCAAATGAAATCTTTTTTATTGATATTGAAAAAAAATATTACAATTTTTAATTAAATTTATAATTCAATAAATCAACTATCATATAAAATAAAAATAATAAATAATATAATATAAACTCTAAATTAAAGTAAAAAAATATATAAAGATTAAAACAGTAATACTTAATTGTTGAATGCATATTACAAATAATAAATGAGGTTTGCAATTTTATGAAAATAATAACATAACAAACTTCTTGTAGTTTTTTTTTAGAGGAAAATTGAAGGTAAAAGAAGATAGAACAAATAGAAAAAGAAGAATTCAAAGTAAATATTAAAAATTAAATAAAAAAAGATAATTGATTTTATATATAGAAAAAAAAATTATTGTTGAAAATCATTAAATACATATTACTATTAATCGATGAAAATAGAAGAAATAATTAAGAAAAAAAATTATTAAAAATTATTAAATATATATTATCATTACTTGATTGGAATAAGAGAAATAGTTGAAAATTTATAGTATTGTAAGAAAATTATTAAAAAATTAAATTTATTAAAAATATAATTAAGAAAGTGATAACATATATTATTTTATTAATTATTTTAATTTTTTATGATAAATGAGTTAAATAGTTGATAATTAATAAAGATGTGAAAGAAAGAGAATAAATATTTAGTAAGCTTGAAAGATAAGTAAATATTTTAATAATTATTTTAATTTTTGTATATTTTTAATATATATAATTAATTATGTTATTATTATAAAATTAAGCAACCTATTAAATATTTGAGACCTAAAGCCAAGCGCTTGGGTGGCTTTACCACCCTTGAGTCGGCGCAGAGATGAAATGAAATAAAAGAAAAGAAGTTGGAGATGATAACTTGATCGAGAAATCAACAATGATTCTTTTTCCCAACATTTAAATGGTAAGGAAAGCATTAACCAATGATCAGGACAGGAGGTATGTGGGAGGGAACACAAAGGATAAGTTCCCACTTCCCGACCTCAGTACATGACACACGCCAGCTTTCTTCTTTTTCACCCTGGGCTGGCGTGTTGGAATGGAATGGATTAGCCTCGACTGCTCGCTATCACGTATTGCTACAGCAGTTGAAAGATGTGATGATTATCTTCTTCTTCATGATGCGTTTAGGAGAACTGGTTTGGAATAAAAAGGAATCACGCTTGACTTGCTGAACCAAAATATGGTCTTTTTCCACGTTGAAAAATGAATGAGTCGTTGTACAAGTAGTAAGTCCAACTGTGGAATGAATGGTTTGGGATAGAGGGAATAAACGAGCAGAGTAAGTTGCAAAGGAAGGATTTTGTCCATTAATTGCTGCAGCTTCTTTTTGCTTTTTTGAATTTTCAAAAATGTGTCAAGTCCACAAACTCAAAGATGGACGGCAGATAAGAGGTAGAAGCTTTCAAGTTTGAACCATACAAGTGGGCTAGTGTATCAACGCTCAACCAAACATGTGGACAAGGACAATCCTTTGTTTCCACTCCTGCCCTCTCCACATCATTTCACTCTCAGGAACACACAACACCCAATTTGCGAAAATATTCAAGTTCAATCCGCTTCAACTGTTTTGTCCTCTGCATTGCCCAAGAACTGCAGATGAGATGAGCCTTTGCTGGTGGGACCAACCCCACAGGAGAGCTTTAATTCTTGGCCATACAACAAACTTGTTTCTTTGGTAAACTAAATTGACTTGGTAACCACTCAACAACAAAAATCATGGCTCATGACATCCCTTCAGAGCATCTCATAAAGCTTGGGGCTTAATCATGCTTAGCTTTCCCCTTTTTTTCAAAATTATTGCACTCACAATCCTCTCCAGTCCTCAAGTACTGTTGATTACCCCCTTTTGGCACAATTAATTGAGCCCCATCCTAAGATTCCTTGATGATTTTTTCCTGCAAGCAGGGCGGGTAGGGGGGAATAGCATTGCTAAAAGCATTTTCTCAACCACAAGTTTAAAATTTTCTTAGCTTTAGCATATGACCGAACTTTCGAGGAAAAGGGCAAACGATTAAGGAAGAAACAACAGAGACAATTTTGTCATGTAGTGGCATTCATTCATGTCATGGTGCAAAATTCCATCTACATAAATACTTGCATGCATGTGTATAAATGCCACCAGCCTTATTATATATGGCTATTCTCTCCCAGCCTTCTTAGCCATTCCATTCCCATTCTTGATCGTCAGAAAAATGTGCAAGGGTCTACAGCAAGGAAACTCATCAAGCTTTTGTCTGAAAGCGGGTGTCTCACCTAATGCAACCAGGGTTTCGGGCCTGGTGAATTGTGAGTTGTGCAGCTCCAGGGCTTCGTTATATTGCCAAGCTGATGATGCTTTCCTCTGTCGGAAATGCGACAAATGGGTTCATGAAGCTAATTTCTTAGCTTTCAGGCACATCAGGTGCTTCCTATGCAGTACATGTCAAAATCTAACGCAGAGATATCTCATCGGAGCTTCGCATGAGGCGTTGCTACCAACGATGGTGAGTTGGTCAGAGAGAAGGCAGTGTGATTCTAACACCGAAAGAAAGCATTCAACAACGCTTAAAACACCTTTTCTTTTTCTTTGATTGTCATTTTTTTTAATTAGTTTTAGTTTCTCTTTTCCCTGTTATGCAACTTTTGTTTATGGGGATCTTGTCTGGTTAGTCTGAGGTATATCATGGTGGAAGAAGTGGAAGAAAGAGATTCCTCGATGGATTCATACACATGCAAGCTACATGGCCAAAGTCGGAGACAGGAACAACTTGAATTGCAGAAAGACGGAGAATTGGATATAGGAAAACTGCTAGGATCATAATCTTTGATGTAATCCTCAATATTCTGTAAACCAGATTGAGTCTACCATTAACGCGTTTTTCTTCTTTGTTCTGCACAACCTCATAATTAGCTTTCTCTTCTCTTGGAATTCAAAGCACCGGGAGAACTTTGATAGATTCTGTTGTTCTTCCATAAGTGTTTTATCAAGCTTTAGGCTCTTTGAACAGAACTGATCATCTATAAAACAATTCACTAGTTTTCACAATTAGGAATCCAGTTTTTGAGAATACTAGCAATATGCAGTTTATTCTTTAGGATCTAATCAAGTATTTTCTCGCAAGCATGGTTATTGTAATGATCTCTTCTCTTCCTCAAATCTGTTGTTAAAAGAGGAGAAAAAATAGAAAGTTTGGCCCAGAATTTGTATGATTGCCGGTGATTATGGCAAGAGGTACTCACCCACCTACCACCAATACTGTCAGGTCTAAAATAACCTGACCATTAGTCATTTAGAAAAGCCAAAAAACCGTCTGTCCATATCTATTTTAAGGCCTTGCTTATTTTCATGATTTTTTTTTGAAAGATGGTTTTTATTAATGATAAGTTAAAATGTCGTGGGGAGTCTTCAACGTTGAGATTTGAAAATTTTTGTGTATAGAATGGGGAGTTTTCAACGTTGAGATTTGGAAACTTCTGTTGGCATAGAAACTATCATAAGAAGAGCTTGTTCTGAACAATTACAAAAGGAGCAGCTGCTCAAGGAGCAATTGACAGCATCTCAACACGGATAATCTAAAAAACAAGTAGAGTTCTGGATAAATTCTTAAATAAAAGTCTAATACTAGTAAAACTCTATCAGAGTGATAAGATAAATAAGTGTTTTAAAACAAACCACCGCCCACCGTGGAACTCGAACCCAGAGATAACCTTTTAACCGACACAGCAGTATCATAGATGCACAAGGACACAAACAAGAAACAGAGGCCACACGCAACTTCCTCCTGATCGATTAAGTTCTTTTTCTCTATCTCTTGCTCGACGGCCACCTTCTCATGCTGCACCGTAAGATGCACCAGACCCAGATAAGAATCAGTGCACGTCAGAGCCCCAAACACAATAAATTAATCGTAGACATTCAACAAATCAACTTGACTCTGCACCGCTCCCTTGGCAAGGCTATCAGCAAGTTGATTAGCTTATTTCCATGATGATGTACTACAATTGATCTAATTTGCCTCAAATATTGGGAGATGCTTGTTGCAACAGCTAACCCTAGGTGATGTGTTTTTGCCCTCAAATCCTAGGCTAAATATATATATATATTACAGCACCATTCAAATTTACAAGTGTGGTCCAAATCATGATCCTGAGCACTTGAGCAGAAGCAACGTTTCAAACTAAGCAGTAAGCACTCACAGTCTATGGGTTCCCAGTAACAATTAACGACAAAAATTGCTTTACATCACAAAGTGAGGGGTGGGCGCGTCAGCATAAAGGTTAATGCCCCATGTGGTTCATGATTTCATCGGATGATGTCCGGTTGGTGGTCCAAATGTAGATCACTCAAGTTCCTGACAAGTTCAAATCATGAGCCATGCTTTGCTTGTGCTATCGTCTTTGTGGTGCTAAAGGGGTCATCGTTATGACAATATCCATGATTGATGCTATTGATGAAAAATGATAATTACAAAATTTTCTAAGAAACAGGCTCAAGATACAAAATTTACGTTTCCCTTTTCGGCAGATGGTAATTCTGATCATCACTTCATATCCAGACCAGGTCCTTCCTCGCCATCACAAACAGGTCATGTTAGCCAACCACACTAGTAGTTCCCCTTAATCTCTTTGTCATCACTTATCTCAGACACGCTCATGTTATATATCTTTGTTAAAAGCCATCCAGAACAAAAGAAGGGAAATTATTAACGAGGGCACCTTTACTGTCTTCCTTTTCCAGGCGAAACATGTCTGCTTTGCTAATCATAGTAGACCTGTTAGCCAAAGCCAGCCAGCGAAAAAGGCTGTATATAGAACATCCTGATTCAAAGTACAAAAGATAGAGATGTTCCAAAACGTAATGGTACATTTATGCCCAATATGTGGTTTAATTTGATTCTTTTTGTCACAACTTCACTGTGATTTATTTCTTCATTGGACCATTATTTGCTTCCTTCACATACATGGTACCTTATCCTCCTTTTTTCTTCCTTCTTGTGATTTAAAGAGAGGAATAATTGCTTCTGCTGTTGACCCAGCCCCTGAAGCAATCTCCATATTTCATTTTTTCTAGTTCATTTCATCTGCAGCTAGAAGATATAATGCATAATGAGAATATAAAATACTCAAAATATGCAACAAATCAAAGGGATAAATGATGATTTATTTTTCTGACAGTGCTACTCCTTATTTCAATTTGATGACTGTGGATCAATGCTTATTACATGGAATGGAGCTGGTGCACCAGAGAATTAAGCACACATAATATAACCAAAATTGACTTGCAACAAGGATTTGTGCAACAGAGATGGAGATGGTGACGAAAGCAAGAAGAGGGTCTTAGTATTTGCGAAAGGCAAAAGAATATGCACCAAAGTTTGTCACGTCAAGGTTCTTCAACGGTTGGACATTTGGTTTTTGTGTCCTTTATAATTGCCTGCATAAAAACAATCAAATAACATACTCAGTCAAGTGTATATAACTTTTTTCTTCTATGTAAATGAAGCATCAAAGGAATCATGAAAATTTTATTAGGATGGCATGTAAGCAGTGCATTTACAAGAATAATTTATTCTTAAGAGCTCCATTACCAATCATAAGGAGCTAGAACATAAGCATAATTGAGGCAGTTCATAGATCGTAAGAGATGAGATCAGTTAGCTGAAGTGTCCACAACTCAAATAATTTGAGGTTGCTACCTGCACAATAGATCTGCCATTGCACATATAGACAGGATTAAATAAAGAAGCCAAATAGTCCTCATGAGAAATGCAAACAAAAAGACCTGCATACAGAGGGAGGGAGAGAGAGAGAGAGAGAGAGAGAGAGAGAGAACCTCTAGCAGCAGTAACTATAAGTTGGAATATATTGTTTACTGCCCCTCTCTGGAATCAAGCAAGACTAACTAAACCTGCAATAATTAGTACAATTAAGAAAGTCTAAGTTGAGCATGTGTGCAAGGAAATGGCACGCTAAAAATATTCTAAGATAGGAAAATTACAAATGTGGCATAAGTTAATGCATTTTCATCAGCGATTGTTATCAACATCTACAATCTGGCACTAAGCAAGAGAAATGATGATTTTGTCAGCTATTGAGCCATGAAATTAAAGGGTTAACACTTGAACTTTTGAAGTGCATGCAATATGCTGTATTAATCTGTCTGTGTTCCATATTATTGCAAGCTGACATTGAAAACTTCGCAACAAGAAAAAACATTTCACAAGATCTCCTTCTCTAGCAAAAAACTTGATCTCTACAAGATATCCAATCTGAATTTCCTATTCACCCTTCCTTTACAAGCTACTCTTGAGAGCATTAAGGGATGACTATGCTTTTTAGCTCTTTATTTCTGTTTTCTTCACTCTAATATTACTGATTTCTTAATTTATTCAATACACTATTCTACATAAGCTCTTTAACTCAGCAATTTGATCCATTACACGCCTTTTAGTTCTTTGCTGCTAAAATAGGCTACACTGTCAATGCCAATTTGCCCAAACTTAAAACATATTAACGAACCATAAGACTTCAAATAAAGCTGAATCACAAAGTACCATTTACTACAGCTGGCCAAAGTAATTAATATTTTGACCTCACTGAGTTTGCATATACATGCCATATCTAATTCTAAATGATAAGAAGAAATTACTTTTATATCTGCATTTTTAAAATCTTCAATGCTTATCATGCCATTACAAGCACCATTATTGACAAACATTTTCAGATGAACCTTTTAATATTTTATTGAATATATTGTACCTTAAAGATCAGGGACATGATTTCATAATATGGCTTAGAAGTTCCGTGCCACAAGAGGATCATAATCATATGCTTCACCTGCTTTCACAAATCTACCTTTCACACGTTTCCTAGTATCAGCCCTGGCTTTACGGGAGGCATATCTTATTTGCTTACCAAATCTAAAACGACAAAAAATGAAAAACCAGTTAGGACTTCAATTTAAGCAGAATTTGTCATATGATCAACCTGACCATGGGAATGAATAGCATTTTAAAAGTCTTGACTGAATATCAGAAAAAAAAAATTGCAAAACAGCCTCCTGTAACTAAATGAGAACTGAAAGAGTACAGAGATGCTATGTTTTATAGTCACACTAATGGCTTCAATGGAGTGCGTTTGTCTGACTTTCAGCAATTAGCCATTATTTTATTTGAAGAAAAGTAAAACAGTAACCATGCTTACAATTGATGCTTATACAAATGATCAATATATAGATAATTCGTGGATGGGATCCCATATATGATCATTTCATATGTTAAAAAGACATCTATGCTGAAAATAACAGGACCATACATGAATGGCATCTCAAAAGAAGCTGATCTGTCAAGTATTCAGTTATTAAAACAGAATGCTGCATGATTTCTGGAAGACAGGAGAAACTTATATCATCTTAAATGAGAAAACTTCATTGCTGAATGCCCTCAAAACATTTTTAACCTGAAACAGGATTCCTTATAATAGTATTAACTTAAAAATAGAATGTAAACATCACATTTAAGGTAAGAGGGAAGAGAAACATACATCCGTGTTTTCTTTTTTTCATTGTATCTCATCTTTGCTTTGTCCCTTGCTAGTGGGCAACTAGCTTCCATATTTGATTCCCATGGGGATTCACCAGTTAGAAAAACTGGTGACAATCCACAGTCTTGAAAATCAGCAGCGCCATTTTCCCCTGCAATGTTGGATAGTGACAGGGCTATGGTTGAAGGAATTTGACGAGCAGGATATCCTAGATTGATGTTTCTGTTACAACCACGATTCATAAGCATGCAATTGGAAGTGCCAGTCATGGCAGCCATCAAACTTTCTGATCCACCAACTTGTGAGCAAGGAAAAGCCATGCAGCCCTTTTGTCCTAATGATGATGCCTGATAAGATACACAATAGCAGTTTCGAACCATGAACTGGACAATCCACTTCAATAATGAAAAGTAGATAAAAACAAAAGCATGATTAAGTTATTCGTTGCAGGTTTGTCATTACTCCACAATATCGGCAACAGTAAGTACGCCTGATAAGTTATAAACAATAAGCACGCAACAAAGTAAAATGTCATATCAACACAATACCATCGACTATCATATCCAGTTTTGTTTCTTATGAAAGTCAATGATTAGGCCTGAGAGGTTAAAGCATCTAACAATGGATCATGGAGTTAAGTCTTGATCCCAACAGCTATTAACTTTCATGTGCTGAACTTTTGTAAGCCATAGCTTATTCCCTTTCCTTAGCATATGTTTGTTAGTGTTTGACCTTGTGGATCAGAAGATAGAATCAAAAAGCATGATATGCATATAGAAAGTTGAAACTAAAGCAGTAAAATTAGTCTGTTGTTTCAAACAACTGCAGCAAGTGGAGGTGACTGGGGACACAGATCATTGGTGTTCTATTAAGGCACAAGGCTTCATGTTCCAGATCCTACCGTGGAATCATTACAGCAACATTTTATATATGTACTTGTATCATAAACAGATTAGATTAGAAAAACAGGAAGAAAGCAATAGAATATATAACCCTAGATACCTTTATAAGATATATTTAGCAATTGAATTTGGAGAAAAACCTCTAATGATTTCTCAATAGGAACATCAGATTCCGTGAGTGTAATGTTTTTCTCCATTAGTAGGCCTTCTGTTCCAACATTATCAAACTGGGATCTGTTTTGACCTTGCGAACAGCCAAATATCTCATCAGCAGTTTCAAAGTTTAGCTGAACATCATTCATGTTGATACCTTCACAGAGATCATCACCATCAAGGAGTTTGAAATCTTTGAGGTCAGAACATCCCTGCAACAAAGGAGGCAAAAAAATGAATCATGTAGTGTCTGAGATATAACAGCTCCAAAATCAAACGTTCAAAAGGAATCAGGTCAAATGTGGCAGTTCTCAAATTACTGCAGCATCTATCCATGACTAAATAGAAAAGATCCACCACATCAGTAGAACCAAGCTATTCAACCTGAATAAATTCAGAAGCAAAAAGCATTACCTTTGAGATATTTGACTCCTCTGAGAAAAGAGGTTCTTGATTTCTACAATAAGGCATGTAATTTGCATTTGTTGGAATCAGAGAAGATGGCCCCATCCAAGGCTCTAGCTTAGGACAAGGATCTGGTTCATTCAACTTGGTACCGTCCAATCCAAATGCTCCCCCTGGTTCTCTTTGATTCAAACAGTTAATAATGCAATTGTCATTAGCAGGCAAAGAACCGACTGGCAGACCCGCATCAAAAGCACTGGAAGAAGAAGCATCAAGAACTGAAGACCAGATTCTTCTAAACTCAGCCAAAGAGGGACAACCCGTATAACAATTCAAGGCCTCTCGCCTATGCCTGAAACTTGAGCAACTATTGCTATTCCAATCACAAGCTTGACAAAGAGATAATTTCTCATCCAAGCATCGAACTACTGCAGGCTGAGAATTGCATTTCTCACACAGAAGTGAACGAGCATGTCTACGTGACAACAAATTTGCTGAGTGAACACATCCATCACAGCTCAAGCAAAGCCGAGCTGCATCTGATTTACAGTAAATTACTGCTCTTACCCCTCCACAAAAATCACATAGAGGTTCCATACTACCCTCCTCTGACCTTATTATCTTACCAAATTACTCCTCCTAACCCTCCTTTGACCTCATTACCTTACCAAAGTACTCTTCCTAACTAGTACCTCATAGCTGGCTCCATACTACCCTCTGACCTTATTATCTTACCAAAATTCCATGGCGGGAATTCGGCTTTATTGATTTCTCAATCCTAACAAAAACTAACATTCACCATTAAAAATAAAAATAAAAATTAGCAAAAACCCATCAAAACTCTCTCAATAATATGCATAAAGAACTGCTGAGTACATTGAGCTTAAGCTTTACCTCTTCAAAAAAAACGCCGAATTCCCGCCTCAGAATCAATGTTGTTTGGATCAGCCGATGTCAAGAAACACAGAATCCATTAGTGGAAGCAAACAATGATCAAGGTTGATTAAGAAAAAACAAATCTTTTCAACAGAACAACAGAAAACAGAGGGGAAAATGTGAACACTGCAGAGCACTAAGCTTCGGTGGGTTACTGCAAGTCAGTTTTTCACAAATTTCCAGTTAGATAGGGCTGTTTATTTGTTCAGGTTTGACCTAGGTTTGCTGGGCGAGTGCCACGCGGCACGTTGAGAGCTTTGAGAAAGTAATACTTTTTGTTGATGTGTGTCATTGTCGGGCGTGTAATATGTTACGGTCAGCCCTTTTGCTCGGGCGGTGGCAGAGATGATAAATTGGTGGAAATATAGAGGTTGGTCACAAACTGATCGCCATGTCAGCACCGGGTTTCCTGATTGACTTTTGAGACGAGTATGCAGCCTCGTATCTCAAATCACAGACGGACACATGGCCATTGTGGCTCAACAGCTTTTGATTCGTGGTGAGAGCCAACGCTGATGTAGCTTCTACTTCTGCTAATTTGTCTTTTCACATTTTAGTGTATCGCGAGATCACAAACGGACAAATGGCCATTGTGGCGGAACAGCTTTTGATTTGTGGTGAAGGACAACGCTGATATGGCTGCTACTTCTGCTAACTTGTCTTTTCACATTATAGACTGCGGATTTGTTCTGATCATCGGAAAATAACATGAAAAAATCTTTTTAATGTAAAATATTTTATAAAAAAATTAAATATTTTTATTATTTAAATAAATTATTAAAATTATTTTTTATTATTTAAAACATCTTTTAAAAAATATTTTTTGTTATCACTAATGGAGTTATTTAAATGAATGATAGAGAGAGATTGATTACAAAATAATAGTATCATTTGATTTTTATTAATTTAAAATTAAAATAAAAAATAAATATAAAAATGAGTAAAATCAATTATAATATTTCTCAAAAAACTTAACCATGTATCTATAACTCTATAATTATATATAAAAAGAAGTATTTGTTTTATCTTTACGTCACGTGGAGTGATAGTTTTTTGCAATGTAAAGTTTTAGTTGATTGACATGTGAGCTGGTTGAGTTTGAAGCCTTCCAAATATAAGTTTGGTTTTTTCTGTCTTCTGCTCCAAGCGTATGGGCTTGAGGTCTCCCATGTTTATGTTTTTTATTTTTGGATTATTCTATTTCTTAATATGATTCTTATTATAATCTCAATTACAAATGCAGTGGACAAACAATTAAAACTGGCTTTTCCACTCAAGGTCACTTTGATGGTTTTTGGATGATAGGTAATGCAATAAAATACACGTGTGATCTAGTCATTACCTTGGGTACAAAGGAAAGTTTGATTCCTTATATAAACTCCACCAAACAGTCCCTCCAAAAAACCTCACACCAAGCTTAGTTGTTGCAAATGAAAGATATCTAAGATATTATTTTGTAGCCTTTAACAAAAGTCCATAAGGTGAATGGAGAAATCCTTACAAGAGAGTGGAATTGCAAGCCTTTAATGTGCCAGTAAGGATGTGTTCTTAATTCTAGTCCCTTCTTTTCACCCTAGTCAAATGGAACAAGAGAAAAATAGATTTTTCTCTTTCACATTCACAAGGGCCAACAACACTACTCACTAGTGTTGAGTGGTAACTAAGTTACTCGGATGGGTAGCTTAAATAAGGTATTTATATCTTAGACTAATTTTAGTCGTAATGACCTTTTTTATGTAATTGCTAATTGGTCATTGCACTTAATCAAACCTTTTAATTAAGTTCAATAGAAGTTCATAACTTCTAGTTTTGATTAAGTTTAACTTAATCACCTCTGTCAATTTAATCTCAATATTCACCTTTTGTATCTGATGCATAAGCTCCCAACATATTGACAATGACCTTGAATATAATTTGTTTTTATTTTTGTTTTTTCATTGTGATGCATGACTAGCCCTTTCCCTCTAGATTTAGAGAAAAAATATTGTGAGATAGAGAAAAAATAAATTTTTATACTCTATAATTTAAAGCAATAAAAAGAACATTGTGAAATAGATAAAAAAAATGTCACGTCAGCATTAACAGATCATTATATTCAATACCACATCAACAAGAAAATACCATGTCAATATAAATAACAAAAAATTTAATACTATTAATAATTAGACTAACATTGTCGAATTTAAAAAGTACATGAACTCAATTTTTATAAACTATTATACGTGAACTAAATTCACCACTTTATTAGAGTACAGGAATTAATTGTATAATTTAACTAATTATTTTACATCATTTTCAAGCATAATACATTCTAAACTAATCAACACAATTTTTTTTGTTAACCCACAAAAAATATTTTACATTCGTAAAAGTTTTCTCCCTTTCAAATAGAGAAAAAGATTGAAAACCTTTTTCAAAAAAACTTTTTAATCTTATCAAACAGAGTTTTTTTTAAAAAAAAAATCACTAACAACAAAAACAATGTTGTTTAATATTTTCATACCAAAAAAAAAAAAAAGAACATTTGTAACTTTACAAACCGTTTCCCTTATAATTGACTCATGTAGCTCACTTTTTATATATTATAAATATGTTTTCTAATATAACTTGTGCCTATATATATTTTAAGGTAAAATATTGTAAATTTTAATTTTTGATTGTAATTCATTTTTGATCCATTGATGTTCAAAATGGATATTCCAACCCAAAGTAATATATTTCGCAAGGCATATAAGTCCTATCGTTACCTATCATTTGAATTTTTGTTAACTTCATGGTGTTGCATAAATTTATATTGTTTAACCTTTCACATGTTTTATCATTATATTATAAGTTAAAATTGGCCTAAAACTGTTTTATTCTTTCTATTTAATCTAATCCTCTCTGACTACTATAGTGATCTTGCCATTGAAAGCGATGAGCAAAGAGAAAGCTATGGTTCTCCTTTTCGTCTTTCGTGTTCTCTCTTTTCTCCCCTTTCTCTCCTCCCCCATGCCTTCTCCCTCTTTTTCCTTTCCTTTTTTGCTCTCTTCATCTCCCTTTCAAAACCATGTTGGTAAAAAATGAAAATTTAAATTAAAAAATGAAATTTCATTTTCAATTGTTGATGTGCTATCAAGATTTTACTTTGGGTTTATGTTTATCTAGATTTTGAGGACTGATTTGGATTTTGAGAGAAAATGTGTTGTCACTTTTTTTCTTGATATGGCTATGGCAGGGTGTGTTTAGAGATGGATTGCTGTGTTTTTTATTCACCTAAGTGGTCATTCATAGATTTTTCTTAGGAGAAAGGCTTGTTTCATCCCTATGGTGATGATGAGAAGATTTTTTGTACAAATGTACTGAATAGGAGTTGCATATTAGCAGGGGTAGAATTTTTAATATTAGTTTATATTAAGCAATAGAGGAAGGATAAAAAGATGAAGCTTGAATGTTTAAGAGCTTATGATATAAAGGAAAGATAAGGTTGAACGTATATAAATAATAGTAACAGTAGTACACGTGTTTTATTTATATTAGTTTTAGATCTCTTACTTTTACTATTAGCTAGTTGCATCTGTAACAGTAATTACTCTTTTACTTTTACTAGAAGCAGTTAGTAATTAGTTAATTGGTAAAGCTGCGATTCTATCATTTGAGAGCTTGTATATAATTATTGATGTAATAATTCCTCAATTTATGCGAATACACACATTTTTTCATTTTTCGTTTACCTTTTTTATTTTTCTGTCAATTCTTCAAGGTTTTGAACATGGTATTAGAGTACCTAGGTTAGGGTTCTTGGATTTTATCATCTGTTCTCGATTTATTTGATTGAATGAAGTTTCTTGGTTATTTATGCTTTTCTTATTGTTGATATTAGCACTTTTACTTGAGATTCTAATTGAATGTGTTGATTTAATGGTAGAATAAACTATTATCAAATCAACCATATCTCCAATAGAAGATCCTTAATCTCCATATTATTTGCATTACTCTAATCACCTTGGATTAGTCGTGATCAATCCTAAGTTTAGTTCAACCAATTATTTACCTTGGAGCAGGTCTTTTCTTTTAGCTATCTTGATTAGGAACAAGCTAAGGTTTTTTAATGGATCTATTAGCAAGCTAGCAACTACAGATCCTATATATGCACCATGGACCAGGTGTAATAACGTGATTGTAGCATGGCTGGTAGAATCAATTACTACTATGGTTGCTTCAATAATGTTTTACATGGAATCTGCAACTGAAATATGGAGTATTTTAAGGAAAAAATTTTTCACAGCCTGATGACACTAGGGTCTATAATTTATAGTACTCACTTGGGAATACCACTTAGGGCACTAAGTTAGTGGACTCATATTTGATTGAGCTAAAAGCTATATGGGGGGCAATGAGGAGCTATCGACCACTACAACAATGCAAGTATGAAAAGTGTAATCTTGAGTGTTTTAAGAAATACAACAGTCAATATCAGAAAGATATGATATTTCAATTCTTGAATAGAATGAATGACTCCTTTTTTGGTATAAGATCAGAAATTATATTGATGGATCTTATTCCACCTTTTGATAAAGTCTACAATCTGGTCGTAAGAGAAAAAACTCAAAAGAACTTGTGGATTCAGTCTCAACTAGTATTAAATTCATCTGTAATAACTACTATGACAGAGGAAAAAAAAAGTTCAAGAAGGATATTGTTTGTTCACACTATAATAAGAAATGATATATTAAGGAGAAGTGCTATAGGCTTATAGGATTCCCTGAAGATCTTAAATTCAACAAAAGGAAAAATGCTTTTAAGAAAGGCAAATAAGTGAATAGTGTTTCTATTTGGAAGATATACAGCCTACACAAGAAAAAGAATGGATTGTGGCTAACTTTATGTCTTGGATTTCGTTCATCAAGTAGCAAATCAAAATATTTATAACTCTTTTGAGTGAAAATGGTATCAACATTACTGATGGCAAGGATACTTCTATTAACACTTATCAAAGAAAGCATTTTTGATGAATTATGCTTTTGCATGTATGATTTTTGGACATACTTGCTTCAATACCACTAGTCTTCCATTTAAATACAAAAATTTCATTAAATTTTATGATTGAACACAACTTTTGGATAGTAGATACAAAGGCAACAAATCATATTTCTCATTTCCTAGATAATTTTGTTTCTGCTAAATCTGTTTCAAATTGTTTTGTCCAATTACCTAATAAAGTTAGAGCTTTAGTAACTTATATAGGGACTGTAAAGTTTACTCATTTTCTTACTTTGAAAGATGTTTTATGCATTTCCAGCTTCAAATTTAATCTCATCTCACTGAGTCAACTTACAAGCTTAAAGCAAACTTTGTTTGGTTTACTAATACACTTTGTGTCATACAGGACCTTCTTTCATGAAAAGTGATTAAGGTAACTAAAGGCTTTTTAAGCTTGTAGCTCATGCAAGCTTATCAAAAGGAACAAGATTTGTCCATTTACAGTTTTCATAAGTTTGTCAAGTCTATCAATTTGTGTTCTACTTTTAATTGTGTTTCTAAATCTTTTGGCTTTGATCTTTGTCAATATAGGCTAAGACATGCCCTTTTAGAAAGAATAAACATCATACATAAGATGTGTTCAAATGTTTAATGTTCAAATAATTTGATTTGTGATGTATGTCCCATGGCAAAGCAAAGAAAAGTACCTTTTCCTGTTCATGTGCAATCTACTGTTTATCTTTTTAAACTTGTACATGTGGATATATGGGATCCCTATGAGGTACCAACCATTTCTAATCAAAGGTATTTTTTGACAATCATAGATGACTTTACCCATTTCACATGATTTTTTTTAATGAAATGCAAATCTGATATGTATACAGTGATTTGAAGTTTTCATTACTATGTAAAGACTCAATTTAATACATTTATTATAATTTTGAGATCTGGTAATGGAAAAAAGTTACAACTAGATGATTGTTATGCTAAAATAAGGATTATACATCACCTATCTTGTGTGGAAACACCACAATAGAATGGTGTTGTGAAAAGAAAACATAAACACATTCTTATTATGGTTAAAGCCTTGCTATTTCAATCTAATGTTTTTAGCATTTTTTGGGTTATGTAATACTTACTGCGATCATATAATTAACAAAATGCCAAGTAAAGTTTACATAATCAAACTCCTTTTGAACTTCTATATAATAAAGCCCATACTTATGATCATTTCTGAGTCTTTGGCAGTTTATGTTTTATTTCTACATTACAAAGGAATAGGAAGAAACTTGATCTTAAGGTTACTAAATGTATATTTCTTCATTATCCGAATGGAATTGAAGGCTATAGAGTATATGATCCCATTGTTGATAAAATCCTTACATCCAAAAATGTGATCTTTCATGAAAATGTCTTTCCCTTTCATTCAATGCAACAGAATTCACAATTGCCTAACTTTTCTTCAACACCTTATGTGCCTGATTCTAATTTTGATTTATTGTATCATGTTTCTATTTATAATCACCATGAAGAGTCAATTTCATCTCCTACATCTTCACAGCGACCTTCTATATCTTCTACTAATGTCATAACTTAAAATTTACTTTCATCATCATCACATTCAGCTTCTGATTCAACTAAAAATCTTACTAAACTTAGTACTACCTCTTTTGTTCCACTTATTCCGAATTTTGTTCCTACTTGAAAAAGTGACAAAAACAGACAATTGCTTAAGTATTTTGATGCCTACTAACTTGATTTACCATCACATTCTAACTATTTCACATTTCATCCAACTACACAGTACTTGTCTTCTCATCAATTGTCCATTGCACATAAGGCTTTTACTGCTTCTTCATTTCATATTTGTGAACCTATCTCATATTTGTGAACCCAGTTCTTACCATTAGGCAGTGCAACATACTCATTGGAGAGAGGCTATGGCTGTTAAATTACAAGTTGTAAAGGATACTGAAACATGAAGTATAATCCCTTTACATTCCAATTCTTATGCAATTGGATGTAAGTGGGTGTGTAAGGTCAAAATAAAGGTAGATGGTAGTGTTGAAAGGGTTAAAGCTCATTTGGTTGCCAAGGGATATAATCAAATAAGAGCTTTGATTATCAAGAAGCGTTTAGCCATGTTGCTAAACAAACCACAGTTAGAGTATTGTTGGCTTCAACAACTAAAGGCTGGTCTTTATCTAAGTTAGTATTAACAATGCATTTCAACATGGGGATTTGGATGAAGAAGCTTACATGGCATTACCACCTGGTTATATAGCCAAAAGGGACCATACATCTTTTACCATAATTGTTTGTAAGTTGCATAAATCTCCATATGGTCTTAAACAAGCATCTAGACAATGGAATGCCAAGTTTACTGTTGTTTTGCTTCAAGATGGTTTTAGGCATCCTTATTTCGATTATTCTCTGTTTACAATGAGCAAAGAATATGGTGGTTCATAGCTTTACGTGTCTATGTGGATGATTTTATCATTGTTGCTAATTTAGATCAATTGGCCACTAATATGAAAGAATATTTGAGTTCACGTTTTAAATTGAAAGATCTTGGTGTTGTTAAGTATTTTTTAGCCTTGAAGTCATAAAATCTCCTACAAAAATAGCCATTTTCCAAATAAAGTATACTTTAGATCTTCTTCAGGAACATGGTTTACTTGGTTCCAAAGTGTCTACCCCTATTAATTATAATCATAAGATGAGCAGAGCTTCTGATGATGAAACACTTTCTGATGCTACTCTCTATCGACAACTCATTGGAAAACTTTTGTATCTAACCTTTTCTAGGCTAGATATATATCTTACACAGTGCAGACTCTCTCTTAATTCATGGATAGGCCAAGCCATCTGCATCTTCAGGCAACTTATTGAGTCTTGAAGTATTTGAAGAACTCACTTAGACAAGGCATTTTTTTTTCTCTTTCTGTTTTAATTTACTGCTTTATGCTTTTTCAATTAACGACTAGGCTAGCTGTCATGACACATGAAGGTTAGTGATAGGTTTTTGCACCTTTATTGGTAAATATCTGATCAATTGGAAATCGAAAAAGCAAAATGTAGTTGTCATGAGCTTTGTTGTGGCAAATAGGGCTATGGCCTTCACTTATTGTGAAGTTTTATGGTTGAAATCTTTACCAGTTGATTTTGGCATTCATCATCAAAGAGCTGTTAAGCTTCATAGTGACAGCCAGTCTGCTATTCACATAAGTAAGAATCCCGTTTTGCATGAGTGTACAAAACAAATTGAAATGGATTGTCACTTCATAAGGGAGAAGGTTAATTTTGATTCAATTGAACCTATCCACGTTGCTACACGTTTTCAATTTGTAGAATTGTTTCTAAAAGCTTTGCAGCCTCAAGTTTTCACCAAACTCCTTAGCAAGATGAATGTGCACAATATCCATAGTTCATCTTAAGGGCGAGTATTAAGCAATAGAGGAAGGATAAAATGATGAAGCTTGAATGTTTAAGAGCTTCTGGTATAAAGGAAAGCTAAAGTTGAAGGTATATAAATAATAGTCAAAGTAGTACACATGTTTTATTTATATTAGTTTTAGATCTCTTACTTTTACCATTAATTAGTTACCTTAGTTACTATAATTACTCTTTTACTTTTACTAGAAGTAGTTAGTAATTAGTTAATTGGTGAAATTGCATTTTTATTGGTTGACAACTTGTATATAAATACTGTTGTAATAATTCCTCTATTTATGTGAATACACACATTCTTTCATTTTTGGTTTGCCTTCTTGATTTTTCCCTCAATGCTTCAAGGTTTTGAACGGTTTACATGAAGCTTGTGTTTTGTGTAAACTGAGGAAAGTGTTTAAGGGACGGCTAGGACTTCGATAGTTAGTGCTTTGCATATGATTTCCATTCCCCTAAAACATTTGATAAATTTGTCAAACTTGACAATTGATTTGTTCTCTTTTGTGTTTTCTTTTTTTAAAAAAGAAACAAGAAAAATGTGACATGCATAGTCATGGAATTGAAGAAGGCTTTGAAGATTGGCAATAAAGAAGAATGAAGAATCTATTGTGTATGGTTTATTGAATAAATAGTGGGTGTATTTGTTCGATAAGGTAAGATTCTATTTAGATGTTGACAAAATAGAGAAATCAAGAGAGAGAGAATTTTGAGGTTTAATATATTAATTTCTTTGTTTTTTAATTTTTTGCTATTATTTACCTTACTAATGATTTGTTTTTTAAGAGGAATTGGATTTGGGTTCGTAGATTCAAGAGTTGGTAGCCAAGTTCATGAAAAAAGTAATTCGTTTTGAGTAGAGGTGGGGAGGAAAATGTAGTGTCATTGCCTCACCTCACGCCACGTGGCATGCATGCGGTGGGTCAAAACTCATATGATGAGACACATTTTTGTGTTTTTTATTTGATGGGTAGCTTTTAAATTCTATTAACTGTGTTTAAAGTTTTGGGACAAAATGTTTATTACAATACTAATGGACTGAAGATGAATTATAAACAAAATTTAAGAAAGTTGGGATATTCTAATTTTTTTTATTATGTCAACAATTTTATTTTTTTCTTTATATATTATTTAAATTATGCCATATAATCTCTCCTAATTTTTGCATGTCAATCAATGTAGCAAAAATTTGTATTTAGTGTCCACTTGGCTCTTGCAAGTAAAGAGCTTTTGATTTAGTGATGAGAGAGAATGTCAGTGTGGCAATCATGTTGTTCTAACTTGGCTTCATTGTTATTAATATTGGTCAATATGTGACATGTATTATTCGATACAATAAGATATCAACCAAATATTACATGAATCAATTTGTTATTTGTATTTGATCAAGGATTCAAAGTATATCATTCGACATGGTACATATGTATCATATGATATGGTGCAATACATGTTGATAGTGCAATACATGTTGACCAGGTTTATGTTAAAATTTATTTTATTTTAGGTTGAAACACAAAAAACTATTTTCAGCTTTTAAGGTTTAGACTTCAAACAAAAAAATTAAAAAAAAATCAAATTCATTTTTTTATGTTTAACATGTTAAATGTTTTTTATTTTTAATTAATAAATTAACATGAAAAATATGTGAATGGTTAAAACATATATATTATGTTGAGAGTTTGGATTAAAAGTTTCAATTTATACCACATAATCGTCAATCTTATTAATTAATATAATATTTTATTTTTTCTTTATTTTACCAATATAATTTTTTATTTTTTCTTTATTTTTTCTTTAAAATTTTTTATCGTATAATATGATACTCAATACTCAGAAATAAAATTTTGATACACAAAACTTATCTCGATTTAACAATTATGAGCACTTTAAAATTCATTAATTGAATTATTTTTTCAATATTCTATTTCTCCTCAATTTTTTGATTCCTACAATAAATAAGCCTTCAACTCCCGCGAGTGCCCTCTCCAAATTACTATTTCATTACACGTTTACAAATAAATCAGTTGGTTCAACGGTGGCCGTCAGTTTAATATATCTTTTACTCAAATATTGAATACAAAGTTCTGCTTCCCCAAATAAAACAAAAAAATCAAAGGCCAGATCATCTGACACGTGGAGACAAGGAGTGCCTCGGGCCGGACGAAAGCTTTCAAGGGCCTGGTTAAAGATGCTAAAGGAACGGCCAGCAGATTACTCTATGGGACCCAGACACGTGATTGACTCAAAGGCCCAACGCTCAACTCGATTAGACTGGACTCAAATCATCTAGCGGGAAACAAGCGGGTTGGGTCCGTTTGTTTCTATCATCCATATTTTTTAATCTTTAATTAATTTCTTAAATTAGAAAATAGGATCCATTAATAATGTTCTTTTGATGGAAAACGGACATTAATAATAGGGCCCACATTTTAATGAAAGGAGTAAATAAGTGACAATGAAAAGCATTAGGCTTCCTTTTCCGAATTTAACATTTCTCGTCTTGACATAAACACGTTTATGGAAAGCGAACCAAACAGGCCTTTATATTTTACCTTAAATCCGAAATCAAACCCCAAAAGAGATTTTATATGCAATCAGGTCCTGAAAAAGCAAAGCAGCAGCAATTTCCACTTTGCGTCATTTCCTTGTAATTCACTCAAACAAACAGCCCTCCAGTTCGGGGTTTTTGAGATCCCAAGAGGAAGAAAGTGAGAATTTCAATCTAGCGTAGTATTCAAAGTCATTATTATTTGTTAATTCTTTTTCTTTGTAAGCATATTCTGATCTGATCAGGGTTCTATGGACTCAGTCTAGTCAATAAAAACTTTCCCAGAAAATTGTGCCAGTCGATATCTTACCCAGAAGCAAACAGCGTATCTCTCGGTTTTTCCGTTTGTTTCCTTGTCTTTCGACAGTGGGCAGTATCAAGCTCTCTTAGCCAGGACATCATTGCGGGGAAATTTGATAGGTAAAACTTTCATATATGGATTTCTTTTTCCTTTTCTTCTTCTTGATTCTTTTTGGACTCTATGCATGTAAGCATGTAAGCGTCAAGTGTGAATTATATACTTTGATGTTCGTTGTGTAGCTGGATAACAGTGCTGGGTGATCTACAGTAGGAATTGGTGTTTACTAAATTAATGGTTGTCTGTTTTTACCTTAAGGTTTTCTGAATTTGCTATGCTGTTGCATTAAAATATCCCAGTTGCACCAACTAGACATCTTATTGTAAGAATGTCTGGTTAATTCGTTTTTGGAAGAAATGTTGAAGTTGAAGTTGGATTTAAGCTCCTTAAATGACATGCTCAAGCTTATTGATTATTTAAGAAACGCTTGTTTATATGCTGTTTTTTCATTCCCATAGTGATATGCAGTATTATGTATTGCAGATTACTGGTGTAGCCGGAGTGGCGCTAATAGCTTTACCATCATCTACATACATCTATGTTTGGAGGTCTCGTGGCAGCTCCTATCAATAGCCCGCATTTAAGGAAGTCTGGTGGCAGAGCTATTGTCTCTCATCTTGGTACAAGAATTTTATAAGCTTTCATGACTCTTGAAGTTAAGGGCTATTATTTATTTTATTCTGCTGCCTCGACCTAATATTGTATAGAATATTTGTTAGCTGATGAACTGGGAAATGGTGTTGAGGATGGTCACTTGCATCCCATAGAGGTAAATGGTCTGAAGAGTGCAAGTACACCGATGGTTACTGTTGCAATAGCGCCATCACCTATGTTATTATGGAGATTCAAGGTTAGTTTCAATGATATTCTTGGTTCTTTTCTTTTATTTATCCATCTAGTTTCCATCTTTTTGGTCATTTCATTTGTTTAATAAATTTGAAGTGGTTAAATTCAAAGAAAAATGCATTCCACAGTTGAAAATTCACATTTTTATTATTACTTTGGTTACAAAAGGAGGAATACCTGCGTCTCCATGATATTTGTCAAAAAGTTTGTAAATTATTTAGGATTATATGCCACAATTGTAGTTATTCCTGCACATCTTTGTCTTTCTGTCCCTTCCACCACTCCCCCCCTTCTTCACCTATAATTTCTCAACTTTCTGGAATCCTAAATCTGTTTAGATATCCAGGTACTATTGTTCCTACTCTGGGCTTTCATCTGCAGTAAGGTTAGTCTTATTTTATATACTACTCATTTCAAGCTATAATTTCAGATTTGTGGTAATAGTGGTGATATCAAACAACTACGAGATTTGATCGTGTTGCTTGCAAGTTCTCATTGTGTATGTCAAAATATTGCAGATTGGTTGGCATTCTGTGATGCGAATGAGTGTCGACTTACGGGACCTATTTCTATATGAGGCATTTTTGTATTATAATCCTCTTCTTCTTGTGGTTAGTCGACTTTCTAAAGGAGAATATATTATGCTAAAGAATCCTGCATACCTTACATTCTGATAAGAAAATTTTCTTCTGGTTTGATATTTCAGACTACAATGGTATGGCTCTGGGGAATCAATTTATGGGTGTTTTCTCAGTCTAATGTCAATTATGCCAAAATTTTTGATCTTGATCAGAATCATCTTACTCATAGAGAAATATGGAAGGTAATTGAATTTGCCAACTAAATGTTAGGCTGTTAGAAGGAGACTACTTTGTGCTGATGACACTCTTGTATGCTGGTACCATTTTAGGAATAAACTATACTTGCTTGCCTTGTGTTTTATGTCTTGTTTTTCAGTAAGCAATATACAATGTGGCTGGAAACTAATGCAGTCTATTTCTGATATACTGAACTCATCTTGGTCCCAAATCTCTGCTTCTTGAATAGGATTTCAATATGTTTGACATTCGTGTAGCTAAGGTATTATTTTGAGGTAGCCATTTAATTTTCATTGTACTTTTGAAGGAATTGTTCTTTTTTTTTTGTATTTAGATTTTATCTTTAGCTTGAAATTTCTTCATAAAGTTTGATTTGCTACTGCAACTATCATTACTAATAGCACTTGGTAATTTTCCTCAAATAACTCTCACTACAATTGTTGTCTTTGCAGTGTGCTACCTGGATGACTATCATTGTTCCGACTAGTATGACAGCATATCTTTATCTTTATTCTCATGGAGAAGTGTTGTTGGCTGCCTCACAACCAGTGTAATAGATGCATCCTTTCTTATTTGTATTGTTTTATGCTCTTGCTTCCTGCATGACTAGGGAGTTGTTTATAGTTTCAACATCTTCAACATGAAAAATGAATTGCAATGCTTTCTTCAAGCTTTAATTACCGATCAACGTACCCTACAAATAAAATTGATCAACATTCTGAAGGTCATTCCCCAGTTATGGTTCCAATAAAGCATGTTCTAGAGAGATGTTCTGCACACAGTCATTCCTTTTGCATATCACTTTCAATAAAATTATCCAACCTCTTTTTTTTTTTTTTGCGGGGGGGTGTGGGGGGTGGTTTCGTGGGAGTATTGGGAAGGGGAGTTGAGAGAAACACAAACATGACTAATCTGTTGGAACAGCACTAAACTTTACATGTTTTCTGTTGCAGGTGCTTTTATATTTTGCTGTTGTGATGATTTTGATATTCCCTTTTGACATATTTTATTTTTCATCCCGTTACTACTTGCTAAGGACTCTTTGGCGGATAGTTCTTCCGTTACAGGTATGCTCTCTTGACATGTTTGATACTTTTGGTATCATCAATAATTTATCAATCTGTTGTATTCTTCTGACATTTGAAAGTTTAGGCTCAATAAACAGCTTTCATTTCTGTTAAGTTTGTCCTTTAGATTAACTTGTTAAGATATGAAAAACCTAACAAGTAAGAATATGATGGAGTTTACGTCTTATCTCTTTCCCAGAGGAAGCGATTTGTCATTTCTTGTCAAGTTTTCTGAATAATAAATTACAACATATCCAACTTTTATGGAGGTTGTTAAAGCTGATAAGCAAGTTAGAATTCATCTGTCTTGAAGTTTAATTGATCGTTATATCATGTTCTTCTCTTGATCAGAGAAAAGTTGCGTGACATATTTGAGTGTAAATCTACATGTCTGCAACTTAAACTCTTCCAAGAACTTTGCAAACATCTTGTACTTCCTTGGGTGACGATCTTTCACTAGACCTAATTTTGCAGGTCCTGATAAGGTTTAACCTATTAGTACATGATACAGCTAGAATTTTAGATGTGAACTATGGTAATCTTTGTTCAGTATGTGTATGCACACCATGAAGTAACAGTGTTATATGTTTGGCCTTAATGTTGGGCCATGCAGATCCAAACCACCATGGAAAAGAGGGTCATATTCTTTCTTCTTTTGTTTATTTCTTGCTTTGACATCATGTGGATGTGTGCGTTTAGTCTTATGTTGATACCATGAACGCAGGCAATATCTTTTTCTGACTTCTTCCTGGCTGATATTTTGACTTCGATGGCAAAGGTATGTGTTATGTTCTCCAACTTTTCTACTACATAGACCTAGACCTAGAGATGATCTAACACAGAGGAGATCAACCTATTGAAAGTTTGGTGAAATGGCACCTAATTGAGGCATGTTATGAACTAGGCTGTTTTCACTGATAATTCTTATTCATTGTCATTTTATCAATTTTTGCTGAGCAATCTTTTGAAATAGATAATTTTATTGTCTTTTCTGATAATTTTACTTAGCTTACTGAAGATATAATCGTAAAGGTTGAGGACAATGGTGCAAAATGATCCATTTAGCTACCCGCTTATAGTGAGAAAATACTTGATCTGTTTGTTATGGTTGTTGTAGTAGTTATCTTTATATGATGGCTGCACCATAGAAATTGTTTTCATACCATACAATTTTGTGCCAATATAATTAGTTCTTCAACTATAACTGTATGCATGTATGGATTAATGAATTTATAATGAGAAAATTACATGATTACTGGTGTTTAGACCTGGCAATTTGTGTTCGTGTGTTTTAACAATGTCATATAAAATAGGGTATTAACAGTAATATGGGTAAATGCAAACACAACACGATTAATAAAATGTGCCAAGATGCTAAACACATACATAGATACATTTATTAATCGTATAATATGACATGACATGCTTAACATGTTTATTACATGGGTCGGAATAAAATTTATATGACATGACATAATTTATTCCTGTTTAAATGATTAACACATTAACGTGATTAAATTAATGTACATACGAATAAAATGTAACTCCATTATGCAAATTTAATGCTAATAATTATAAAAACACATATAACAGAACAATCATATCCATCAAGCATGTGAAAAATCTCTAAATAAATCCATCAATATCAACATAAGCATAATAAAATTAGGGCTTTTTGGGGTTAGGATTTTTGGGTTTTTGTAGAAGGGAAGCCTTTTTTAGGGAAACAATCAGTGAAATAAGGCTGAAAACGAGGAAGGAAGAGAGAAATGGTCATTTCTTAGAGGATTTAAGAACATAAACAGTGAAAATGTCGGAAGAAAGGAAGGAAAATAAATGATGAAAATATGGGGAAGAGAGAAAGGAAAATAAATGGTGAAAATGTTGGGGGTGGGGAGGGTGTGGAGCTGCTGGCTAGGGCTGCGGGTGAACCGTTTGTGGGGGCTGCTGGCTAAGGCTTGGTAGTTGGTGCGTGAGCTTCAGTGTGCCACTGCAGGGCGGTGGGAAAATGTTGGGGTTGGGGAGGGTGTGGAGCTGCTGGCTAGGGCTGTGGGTGAACCGTTTGGGGGGGCTGCTGGCTAAGGCTTGGTAGTTGGTGTGTGAGCTTCAGTGTGCCACCGCAGGGCGGTGGGGCTTCCTACTAGCTAGGGCTGGGAAGTGGGAAGGTGGAAATGGGATCGAGGAAGAAGAAAGGAAAAAGTGATTTTTTTTGTTTGGAATAGATTTTGAAAATGAAAGGAAAGAAAGATTAAAATTAGTTACATTATTACCCTCATAAACTTAAAAGATACCTCTAAAATAATTGTTTAAAATTAATTTCATAAGGTTAAAATAGTCTTTTAAATACTTATATTAAACAGGCTCATAAACGGATTATACAAGTCAAATTTGTACGGGTCAATGCCATAACATGAATAACTAAATGGGTTTAAACAGGTCTTAAATAGTTTAAGCGGATTTGACACATTTAAGATATGAAATTATTGAGTCTTGAACATGTCGACACGATTAATACATGTTATGATAGGCGTAAATCCAAACCTGTTTAACTCAATATCTTCTCGTGTTGTGTCCAAAATTGCCAACTCTATTGGTGTATGGCAAGGATGGTTAGCAAAAATATTTTTATCCTGCTTCTAGATATTTGATGCTTTTTAATGTTGTGCAGGTTTTTTCTGATTTGGAGCGCTCAGTTTGTAGAATGGTCCATCGACAGGTTTGTATATAGTTTTGAACTTTGACTGATGCTTCATTCATATGAGTAGAAATTTCAGATAGGGGAGCCTTTAAAATCATGGTTATTTCTTAACCGTCACTTGACTTGAGATGGATAAAACTCTGCTTGACCTTCCTTTGGGTTTGACTTGGATAAGACTTTTATGGTTCTTTAGTTTGTTGGTTTTTTGAAGTTCAACCACCCTATCCCATCTCATCGTTGGTAGATAGCCGGCATAAACTAGCTAAATGTAGGGCACAGCTTTGATGGTTCCTAGACATACTAGTTCCAAGAGATTTATAGGAACAGTGTATTGTGATGCCGTCAGAATGATGCTCTAGTGTCCAGTAGGGTCTGAGAGAGGTGAAGAGAACAGAACGAGAAATGCATATTGAATTCTACACAGATTTTCAGCTAAATGGGAAACCTTCTGGTGCTGCAGATGGGTCCTTGGGTAGAGTTATGCTTTATCTAATGTTTTGATTTATTATGTGGCATGCTCAATGTCTGTTCAAATGGTTTTGGAATTGTGAAAGATTTGTTTTGGTTTTATGAGGCATGGAGTCAGAAAAGCTGCAAGAACCAGAATTATCATTTGCTCTTCTTTTATATATATATATTTTTTAAAAATTTGTTAAAAAACCTCAGGAAGGAAGCTTGAAAATATGGTCATTGTAGTATTTTTAGTTGGCTTGTATATTGTCTGCTAGAAATCACAAGGTTTTCCTTCTGTCTTCTTGAGAGAGATTTCCTATGCATACAGGTTGCCACTATTGCCTGGTTTGAAGCTGATTCTGTTTGTGGGAGTCACTCCATTGCAATCCCTTTAGTGCTCGTTTTGCCCTACCTTTTCCGGTTTTTCCAATGTCTTCGACAATACAAGGATTCCGGTGAAAGATCAACGCTTTTAAATGGTATGTCTCTTAGAAACTTTTCCAACATGATTGTTAAATGTTTTTCCTCTTCGACACCTGCCTTCCTCCCTGTGTCATTTTTACTTTTAGTTTTGAGTATTTGGGTGTTGAGTGGTTTGGTTGTGGGTCTTCAAGCCAACATGAATTGATATGCACTTGAACAGCATGTGCTGATTTTTGCTCCTGGTAATTGTGGGCTAGATACTGGGACTGGAAGTAGATGTTCTTTTATGCAAGTACTCGTAAATAGTCCATATGTTTCGTTGATTATTTTGGTTGTCTAGGAAGATGGAGTTAAGGAAGGTGCCAGCTAGCCTAGCTGGTAAAAGTCCTTTGGCTGTTATACAAAGGACCTGTGGTCAAATTCACCTCACTAGGGATTTTTTTTTCATTTTTGGGGGGTGGGTGTGGGGGGGGTGTGGGGTGGGTGAGGGTGGGAGGGCTGGTGTAGTGGATCGTAGGAGAGGGAGGGCTACTCCCTACCGTTTAGATCAGCCATCGGATCAAAAATATTAGATGGAATTAAATAATGAAAGTCTTGAATTTACATTTGTTTCAACCTTCAAATTTTTGTTTCCTGGCATCATCTTATCAACTAAATGATGTAAACTGAAATACAGATTCCAGAACTGCAAATATCTTCAACTATTGAAACTAATATAATATTATCAAGTTTCAGTACTGTGTTTTTATGTCAGAAAATTGTACAAGCATTTGGTTGTCATGGATTTCAATATCCCCTAAGTTTGTAGCAGTTGTAATCTTAATCATTAGTGAAATTGTATTGAAATTATAATTCCCCAACTACGGGAAAAACAGAAAGGATTTCATTTGGGCTATTTGTATTTTAGATGGTTTTGTTGCTTTAGTACCATAATAACTTGATTTTGCTTATGGTTTCAGCACTGAAATATTCGACGGCAGTGCCTGTGATTTTTCTTTCAGCCCTTAAATACCATGTCTTACCTGATAGCTGGATTAATTTTTATCGTCCTCTATGGCTTCTTTCGAGTGTTTTGAATTCATTGTATTCATTTTATTGGGATGTGACACGAGATTGGGACTTGAGGTATGTAGAAGACTCTTTAGAATTGCATAATCTGTTTGAACCATAATATAAATTATAAAATCACCTTACTGACGCAATTAATACTTTTCTCTTGCTAGTGGCTTCACTAGTATTTTCAAGTTCAATAAATCCCAACTCTGCTCTCACCTTTTACACGGAAGAATATGGGTAAGCATTCAACTCGGAGCAGTGCTTTTATGACTTATCTAATCTTTCTGGTTGAACAATTGAAGAAACCTGGTTAGTTCAACACCTGAATTGAAGCATGACTAAGAATCAACAATGGTATAACTGCTAAATTGGACAATTCATCAATAAATTGGCCAACTTTTGTACCCTTCATCTCTAAAATATAAGCAAAGTCCCTTAGAGACTTGCATCTACTTTCTATGACCATTTCAATTCACTACTGTACTTAATGAATCATTGGCACTCAGTATCTTATATGTCGTGGAATTTGCAGGTATATATTTGGGTGATAGGAAGCAACTTGATCCTGCGTTGCACATGGACATACAAACTGTCAGCTCATCTCCGTCATAACTACCTTACTGTGTTTACTATTGGTGCCTTGGAGATTTTCCGCCGTTTCCAATGGATTTTCTTCCGTGTAGAGAATGAGTGGAATAAAATGAACTCCAGGTCAAACATTCAGCCCTCCTTGAATGATCCAACCAATGAGGAAGTGAAATTACTTGCTTCAGATGGCCACAATGTATAGATCAAAGAGTGATTGTCTTTGATAACAGCTTCATGGAGGTTCATTATCATATGATTGATAACCTCCCTATTTTTGCCAAAAGAAAGCTTTGATCAGTCATTTTTGAATTATCTACATGGTCACATCAAATTTTTTTTATTCATTCATACTTACTAGGAGTAGTTGCAAGTTTTTTTTTTTTTTTTGAAAATTTTGAAAATATATCTGGAAGCTTTTTTTCGAAAATTCATTCTGCTGCTTGCATATTGGAGAATTTCCTGAGGTTGTAGTTTGTGTTTTTTGCTTATATAATTGTTAAAGGTGAAATAGTGAACTCGTGTAGGAAGAAGGTTCCAGCTCCACAACCGCCAATTTAACGAGGCGAGTGCAGTAGCATTGTCATCGCAACGCAACCACTGCTGTCCTGTCTGTCTTTGTGCTATGACAACAACCGCAGCCTGGACTGCCCAAATGTTTGCCAACTCTCCGCTTTTCAAATATCGACATAACCGGGGATACAGGCATTTCCCCATGTTAAAGATGATAGTCTTGAGCATGTCAAGAATAAGGTCCACATGATGTAAAATGCCCCCTGGTTACTTCAATAAAACCAACAAAAGGGAATTTTACAGTTTACAGGGGAAGGTCGGTGTTCAAGCCATGTCGGATAGCGACCATTACCGCATTCCAATGAATTGTAGCCATCCAAATAAAATCAATCTGCCCCTCCGCATGTGTGACCGCATTAAATCTAGCGGTTCAAAATCAGTCTGCCGCAGCCAGCCTCCGCAACTCTCATATCTCCACCATCCAAACAACCGAAAGTTCCCCACTCCCTTACTTTAACAACATCAAACCCCGTCACAAACATTTTGTGGCTTCAGATACGAACAACCAACTGACACGTGTCAAAACCCAGTTCGTCAGCACCTCCATGAACCAGATAACTCGCACACCATGGAACACAAGCAGATTCAAGTCAAACAATAGCCTCTTAACCACCCAAATGTCTCCCATTGTACTCTGCTTCACGATGGGCTAAGGGCTAAATGTTAGCCACCGGCGACTATCCCACCCACCAAATCCAAAAATCGGATCCAGCCCAGGCCGAGACGACACCACCAAGAGTCCTGACCATAATTTCCTCAGTGCTAGAAAAGCTAGTGGCCAGAAACGACAAGCTTGTTGAGGTCCTGAGCAAGCAGCTAGATGGGTTGAACTGCCATGGTAGCTCTGGTCGGCTAGGGAAAAGCTTGCATGCATTTCATGGCGTTAGGGCTCCTAATATAAGCATACCGAAGTACTTGGAGAGGATATACAAGTACACAAATTGCAGTCCTTCTTGCTTTGTGGTAGGATACGTTTACATAGACCGGCTGGCGCATAAGCATCCTGACTCCCTCGTCGTATCCTTGAATGTGCATCGATTGCTGGTTACTAGTGTCATGGTTGCTTCGAAGTTGCTTGATGATGTGTAAGTGCTCTAATTCTATTACTGTCTTTTTTGTGCAGTAAAAAACAAGAGTTATCTTCTGGTGTTGATTTATTATAGTTTTGCAACTAACAAATCCAGCATTTGTTTGTTTGAGAGATTGCCCTTTCCGAAGGTATTCTCTTTGTGTTTCTCTAACTTTTGTTCTTGTAGACCTAATGGTGGATCTATGGTCAACTTAGATTTTTTTAATTTTCCCTTCAATTGATTTTCTTTTTCTTTTGAAAGAGTTTGTAGATGGAGCTGTCCAGGTTCTGGCAAAATTGATTTAGAGTTGTTGGAGTTGTGTTTCGGAGCACAATCAACGATGCTTTTCTTACAAGACAAAATTTGCTTGTCATGCACACGTAATTTCATATAACAATATTGTCAATAATTCATATATCCACAAAAACAGCCAATATAATGCAGACCTGCTTTTGAATTCGGAATTCCCAGCATCAATCAATGCTGTGAAAAATGAAATTGGATTAGAAAAGGTAAGTGAGAGTGGATGAGTTTTGGCTCAAATGCATTGTACTTTGTACACATACGGGCCATAGCCTGCCAATCCAGTTTTGATACCCTTGCCCTGTATGCCCAACACCAATTTCCTGTTTCTCATGGAAACAAGTAGAACCCCATATATATATATATATATATATTCATGTAATATGTAACAATTGGTTTTTGTTCTTTATTTTTTTTTTTCTCATTCGATTGTTTCTTGTTAATGCAGGCATTATAACAATGCCGTCTATGCTCGCGTCGGAGGAGTGACCAATGCTGAGCTGAACCGGTTAGAGCTAGAACTGCTTTTCCTTTTGGATTTTGGGGTCACAGTTAGCTCCCGAGTTTTTGAGAGCTATTGCTTGCACTTGGAGAAAGAGATACTGACTGATGGTGTTGAACAGCAAATTGAAAGGGGAAGGAGCCCCGTTGCCATGGATGATGTGACTGAAATCTCAGTTGAAGACACACAAAGTTGTTCACCACCTCAAGCGGTGGACTGACTGGCCCCAAACTCCTCTCTCTTCATATCTACGCCTTACAGTAATTGAATTCATCTCTGTTGTTTTGCATTAACTCTCTTTCAACGAAGCAGGATGAATGATGGATTGTTTGAGTTATAACATCATTAAAAGCCAAAGGGAAAATGTACTATTTCAACTGGTTATATATACAAAGCCATTTATTGACACTGGAAACTGTTGTTTGCAACAGAGAGTATGTTGCTATGCTTTCTTTTTACTTTATTACCTTTATTCTGATTTGTTTCTTTTCTGTTTTATCTTTTCCATTGCTCTTCATCTTCATTTCATGACTGTTGAACTTGGACTTGGAAAAGAGTTTTGACTCTTTTCTATCCCAAAAAGAAATGCAGAATCCATCAGAGAGGGCAACAAGAATTAATTCAACCCTTTCAACCAACCTAACAAAGTAATTAATATCCGAATATTGATTCATTGTTTGATATATAATTTTTTGTTTAAAAAATAAGTTCAAACCATCCTCCAACCATATAAAAAAAAAACGAATATGGTAGTTAGATTAGTTAAAGAAACTGGAACTGGAAGTGAAAGTGAAAGACGTGAATGTAGCGTGAAGAAGAGGCTAGACCTAGACTACCCCTTCCCAGTTGGGATTAGTCATAAAAACTTGAAAGCTCTCAGCCTAATTAGATGCTTTGGTCCAGGACAAGACTAAATAGCTATTAGTATGTTGCTTTCAAAGTTGGACTTGGGGTTTAATATGTCCATTATTCTATGTCAACACCAAATACATTTTAATTTCAACATTAACCATTGCAGATCTTACAAACTCTTAAGGGCACCTAACCTTGTTCCTAAAACGCAGCGTTTTCCTCGTTAGGATAATCCCTCTTATTTTATTTTCACCCGCGTAATCAAAAAAAGCCACGTAAGCATTAAACACCTTTAAAATTTTCACCCATCAAGAAAAGCGAAAAGGGGAAAAGGGGAAAAGGGGAAAATCGAAGGCTGTCCCTTCCCAATCGGTCGTTGACGACAAAGAAGAAGGCTTTACAGAGACAAAGTGTATATGAGGAGTGATTAATTATATGGTGAGGAGCTGAGAATCTGAAAGCTTCGTCTGATACGCAACAACAAGGGCGCTTTACGCGATTAAACGGTGTGTCGTTTATTTAATTGAGTGGTTATGGCCGAACCATCGTCGTCTTTATCGTCATCCAAAGACGAGCTGATTCAGCTGATCAAGCGGCTCGGAACTTATCTCGCCCTCAAGATGTCCAATCTCTTCTCGATCTCTCTCCAGAAACTGGTTCTTTTCTTTCTCCTCTTTCTCTGATAAATTCTCCTCTCGTCTTTCTTTTTTGGCGGATCTGATGTGCCTTTCTGTTGCCTAAAAACGTTCTTTTTTCTTTTTTTTTTATTATCTATTTATATGATTTAGGTATTTATGATTATTATAGCGGAATATTAATTTAATAATTGATGTTGATATGGTGACACTAATTTTTCGGTGGGAATTTTTTTACTGGTGAAAACTATATTACTGGAGGAATTAATCTTATTGCAGCTTTAAATTCCTCATATTTAAGATGATTTCTCCTACTGGTTTACTATATGATTTATTGTTAAGGCCTGGAAACTGTGTTAATTTGTCTCAGATGCTGCTTCTTTCTTACCTAGTTGATTCTTTAGCTACACTAAAGAGCGAAATTGTTATATTGAGGGGAAGTCTATCTCAAAACTCTAGTACTGGCCTGATAAATCTCCTCTGCTATTGGTATAATTCTCCATAGCAGGTGTTTCCTGAAAAATAATGGTTGAAGAAGGCATGACCTTTTTGAGATATGGAAAAAAAATAAATTTGGGGGGTAGTCCAGGCATGTAAAACTGCACATAGTTTCAGCTGTCATTTTCCTTTTAATTTGATGGGTTTTACTTTAGGTGATGTGCAATTGTTTGTATTATGAAGCTAATATGTTATTTTGGTAGTTGAACTCAAATGTGCAATATTTTTAGTCAATGATGTTTGTAATTCTTATGACGTCTGTATTGGCATCAGGATCCACGCTCTGTTGGGGCTATTGCAGGGCTTGCTGTTGCAATAATCTTTACCTATAGGTTGATGAGATCACCTGCAGCACCTTCAAGAAGGCAACCAAAACGTCAAGCTCCAACAACTAGTAGCTCTGCTGTCAGTACCCAGTCAAATGTAACGTTGATGCCTTCTGGAATTTGCTCATCTTCAGAGGATTTAAGAGCACAAAATGTTGTTGACGAGTTCTTCCAGCCAGTAAAGGTAGGCATTTGCCTCTTTCTCAAACATTTTATATGTTTATTATTGCCTATTAGCCTGGTTTGTATGTAATTTGCATCTCCCTTGTTCTTCTTTTGCAGCCAACATTGGGGCAAATAGTCAGGCAGAAGCTGAGTGAAGGAAGAAAGGTAACTTACTTACACTCCTTAATGCAGTAAGCAGGATGTTTGGGGTTTATTTTATTTTTGACCAGTGTTTTCTGGAAGTAGGATTCTTAAATGTAGTAATGATTAAATAACCAATGCTCACAAAAAAGGTGGAAAAGTTTTACATGTAGAAATGGAATCCTTTGGAAGAATGCTGTGTAACCTTTCTTTCTTAATGTGATTGTAGGTGGCATTTAATGCTATGTTTCGTTTGAAAATTTTTGGATTATATGCTTGTAGTTAGGTAAACTAGCCTGGCTAACTGAACAGTTTTTATGAGCCTCTCATTGAACCCCTGGATCCTGTTTGAGGGGATTTCTCGTCTGAGTATTAGGTTTTATGGGAGTCTTGTTGCTGTCAATTATTTAAATGGTCCAATCACCTTATTTAATTTGTTTGCAGGATGCATTGTCAGAATAATTGCTAAAGTAGATGTCAAAATAATACCAAAATCCAGTATATTCAAGATAATATCTACTTTCAACCAATTTTTGTAAGGCAATAGTTTAAATGAATTGCTACCACTGCTTCATGCTGTTGTAAAGTGTGCACCAAGTGTATATGGCCTGGCTTGTTTACAATTGAAAGCCATTTTCCAATACTGGTCATAACTAGCTGCTATACTACTACTAGTGGCAGAGTCGGATGAAATGGTTCTGGCATTATTACTTGAGTCTGTATGTTGGAACGCAAGAGCCATTGACTATAGATAATTACCTATTCACATAAGTACCAGTAACTTCAACTGAATTTTCCCAGAAGCAACATAACCTCCTAGTTTAACTCCCAGGTTTCCATGCTTAATTTTGACTGTAACTTTTTATGTTGATATTGGTATTTAATGCTTATGCTGCTTTATACAGCCGTTGGTCAGAGCCCTTTTTTGGTCTTCCTCTAGCTTTAAATCCTTGGATGACTTATTGGTGTAGGTAACATGCCGTTTGCTTGGAGTGATCCTTGAGGAAAGCAGTCCAGAGGAGCTGCAGGTAGGGAATCTTTTCAGTGAGCTTTGTATTCTTAACTGTTATCTACAAAAAATTGATTTGCTTTGTTACATTCTGGATAGAAACAAGCAACCGTAAAGTCCTCCGTGTTGGATGTGCTATTGGAGATTACCAAATTTTGTGATCTTTATCTCATGGAGAGAGTCATTGATGATGAAAGCGAAGTAAGTGCAAACCATGTTCTGTAGTTTTAGTTCATGTATTATTGTCAATGCTATAAATTTTCCTTAAATGTACTTCATGACATGTTTGGTGTTTTAAGGTTCTGGAAGGCATATTCCTCTATACCAGCAAAACTCTGAAATCTTTTTTGCGTTGAATGTATAACATTCCTCCCTATTTGTTGCATGCTGTAGTATTTCTCTATCATCGTTGTGCTTGTATTGGTCAACTGTTGTGTTTTCTCTTATTACTAACACTATGAAGTGTTTGCAGAAAAATGTTCTTCTGGCCTTGGAAAATGCTGGGATTTTCACCTCCGGTGGTTTGGTAAAGGACAAGGTAAGTAATTGTGACAATTGTGATTGAACCTAATTTTGCTTAGATATCTCAAATTAAACGGTTTTCCAGTCAGGGGTATCATGTCTGGACTGTGAAATTTGGTGCCTGCTATAAAGCATTAAGAGTGTAAGCTGGTTGATTATCCTTTCTTTTCATATATGTAATATTTACTCTGCCTGAAATGAATCTGCAGGTTCTCTTTTGTAGCACGGAGAATGGGCGGACATCTTTTGTTCGGCAACTAGAACCAGATTGGCATATTGACACAAACCCTGAAATAGTTTCTCAGTTAGCTGTATAATTTCATTACTTGCTATAATCTTCAAGATAGTTCTTTCACAGCAGCACTTAAAATGTTCTGATATTAGATTCTAAGTCATATTGTCGTCTCAATGCTTATGATTTTGAGATTTTTTTTGTTCTTTGCAGAGGTTCATCAAATATCAGCTTCACATTTCTCCTGTCAGACCTGAAAGGACTGCAGCTAATGTCTCCACTTCTCCGTCCTTAGAACACTTCTTTGGATGCGTTTGACACTTGAACTGGTAAAAAGATGCAAATATGTTTTAAAGTTGTTCTTTACTCCCCATTGGCCTTTACGTGCCACCCTTTACAGCCCAATGTTTTCTTTCTTTTGGCACCCTTGTGCTGATGTCAGTTTTTAGGATAATGGGAGAAGAATTATTTGTTTGGAATTTGTGAAATAGGGTTCACATTTGAACTTTTTTGAACTGGAGAAACTCCATGCAAAAATATTTTGTAATTTATGTTAGTCGAAGGATATGCAATCATAACAAATAATTTTGTTGTTCCACTGAACTTTCAAAAAAAAAAAATGTGTTGCTGCACTGAGTTCGCCATGTTTTAATTTTGTACAAGGTAGTGTTGCATGAAACAGCTTTAAATGACTGGAAAACAGTACCAGTGGCACTGGCTAAATTGATAATTACGGAAATGTTAAATGATAATCCCGTAAAGTTTGTTTTTGGGTGGAGGGGCGTTCGGACAGCTCCTGTGCTTTGTGAGAATTACTTAGCACCCGTTGATATATGGCCTTTGATCTGAAGCGATGAGATAAAAGAATTCAACCTAACTGTTTCTTTTGTGAATTGTTCTTGGTCTTGGAATAGTTCCAAAATGATTCTGATTATTTGTTTAATCGATTGATTTGGATGAGTTGGTGACACGCAATAAGATTCTAAAATTGGCGAACGCGATATTTGAAGGCCATGCTTTTTCTTGGCATAACTCCCATTATTGGGAAATACTGAAACTGCAAAATTCAGTACGACAGACTTAGCATATTGCCAAATGCTAATAACTATAAAATTTAAGAAATTCGCAACTACGACAATTAGGAGAGCATTCTGGCCACTCTAGGTACGATGCATTCTTTTCGATCAAATCTTCAATAGATAGATTGTTTAGTTATAGTTAATCAAATCAAAAGAAAAAAAATATGTCAGATATCACAATAAAAGTCATGCATATTTTAAAGTAATCAAACCCTGGGTCAGATAAATGTGGACCAGTATTAATTTATTCAAGTTTAGAATAGATTTGATTTAAATCTGAAAATTTAATTCATTAATTGATGTATGATTTTTGCTTAAAAAGATTTAAAATTCTCATTACCTTAATTAAAAAAAATAAATCGAATTTATTTATTTAAAAAAAGAGCTTGAAAATTGGAAAAAAAAAAAAGTAATAAGACCACAGTAGTCACGCACTTGACTCCGTGGCGCCGTCAAAAATATAAAACCGACCCTGGGTTGAATCCTCTGCTTCTTTTAGTTGTTACAAGTTGAGGTAGCAGTCGGCAGTTGCAGAGCAATGGAATCCATTTGCCCAATCGATCAACGCTGCTCTCATCAAATCTCCGCTCTTCTCCAGCCTCCCTCTCCTCTCCATGTTCAGGCAGGCACTTTCTCTTCCCTTTTTCCTTTTTCCTTCTTCTCTTCTGACTTACTCAGCCCTTTTGAAAAAAAAACCATTTTCGTTTGTGTGCCTTATGAAACGCAGGAGTATTTCGAGCAGCTTATTTCAAAACGGCAATGCCATGGCATCAAAGTGAAACAAGACGGCGTATTTGGAAAAGGTACAAATTTTTATTATATCATTTTTCCATTAATTAGTACATTTTGTGAACGTATGAAGTCATAATGGAGTAATTTGTTCCGTAGGTGTATTTGCTGAAACGGACTTTGAAGAGGAACAACTTATCTTAAAGGATCAAATGCTTGTCGGGGCTCAGCATCCTTCAAACAAGGTCATTTTAATATATTACTTACATTTCTTTTTGAAGAAATTCCTGTTTGATGGCGTACCATTCTTTCTCTTTTCCAATTTGCAGATTGACTGTTTAGTTTGCGGTTATTGTTTCAAATTCATCGGGTCAATAGAGCAACAAATCGGTCGGAAACTGTATTTGAAAACTCTAGGAGTTTCTCCACATTATGGATGTGAAAACGATTCATCTGATGAAGACCAAGACAATCATTACGTTAAAAATCACCATAATCCAGAAAATGGAGCTTCCAGCAGTTCCACTAGTACTAATCCTTTGCCTAAAATGGCCCTGCAATCGTTAATGAATGGTGAATTGTCATTGCCTTACTCGAGCAGGTTTCCCTTGCCTTCTGTTGTTTCATGCCCCGGAGGATGCGAAGAAGCTTTTTATTGTAGGTAAGGGAAAGTTGCCTTTTTTCTTTTTTCTTTTTTTTTATCAGTAACATTTTTAATTTTTAATAGATAATTTTTTTTTTTTAAATGATGTAGCAAATCGTGTGCGGAGGCTGATTGGGAGTCGTTTCATTCTTTACTTTGCACTGGGGAGAAATCGGAATCCCTCTCCAGAGAGGCACTTTTAAAATTCATACAGCATGCCAATGGTAAATCTTTGACACTCTATGTTATTAATGCTAAGATAATTATGTTTTGTTCCTTATGAACTTTCCATTTCTTTATGTTATTTGTTACCTTGATTCCCCATGATCCTGTCTATAACTTGTTTTCTTCTTTTTAACTTTCTCAGAAACAAATGACATTTTCCTCCTTGCTGCCAAGGTACTACTGCTGTTAACTTTTCCATTTTATCTTTAGGTTTTGGTATGCATCATTCATACATCATACATTTCTGTCATTGGAGTACCAAGTAGGGTGGTTAACATGTTCACTTTATCTTGAGCATCTTTGGAAAAATTTCCTTGGCTTCCATTTTCAGGCAATTTCTTTCACCATTTTAAGGTATCGGAAGGTGAAAGCCTCTCATCTAAGAAAACAGGAGAATACTGCACCAAGTATCTTAGGAACTTCTGATCTATCGTTACTTTTGGAGACATGGAAGCCAATATCAATTGGACATAAGAGAAGGTAACTATCTTTGGCATCATGTACCTATATAATGCCTAGGAACAACTTCCTACCAATTTGGTAACTTGGATTTATAACATCGGGACTAAGCATCTCCACAGGGAGGTTTTTGTATTTGGAGCGTGATTCATTTCTCTCCAATGAATATATGTTAACTCTAGAGCTTTATACATGTCATGTCAGCGTCACACAACACATTCTGATGTTTGGCCTGTTGCCCATTATTTCAATATCTCGATTCGTTGTATTTTTTTCTACAGAAACAAGGATTGGTGTATGGATTGCAATGCATTTTAATACTTTGTACGTAAAGAGGATCACTGACTTTTTCTGCCCCATAGGTGGTGGGACTGTATTGCATTGCCAGGTGACATTGATGGATCTGATGAAGCCGCATTTAGGATGCAGATAAGGGAGCTTGCATTCGTGGTAAGATTTCCTTTTATAGTTGTGCATGAAATGTGAGAAGAAAAGGCAGATTTAGTAGTCTTTCTAATTATTTGTGCTCTTTAAAGTCATATCTTGACAGGTTATTTTGAACATTTTCAGTCACTTCAATTCCTCAAGGAAGCTATTTTTGACAAGGAATGTGAGCCATGTATCCTGTCTATGTGCATCAATGCAATCGCTATAGTTATTTCCTAAGTAATGTTGCTCTTACATAAAGTTTATAAAATCAAGTCCTTAACCCTACCAAGTATTCTCCCTTGATATCTATGGGCATATTATTGGCATGTTCGAGCTCAATAATCTGTAAGTTCCATATCACCTGTTTCACTTTTTTTTGTTGCAGAGTTTGTGCATAGTAATAGTATAGCAGTGGTCGTGTGGTGTAGCCTTGGAAGTAAACTTGCATTTATGCTTCATAACATGGATTATGTTGCATGTTAATTATATTTCTTATTTGCTTGAGGCTTTTAAGTAATGATTTGGAGTTCCATCTGTAACAGTGATCTGGTTGTAGCATCTCCAGTGGAGGATTATTTTTTGTACATTGATGATCTTACATATCCTGAGAAGGTTAGAACACTTGCCCTTGTATTTCAAAGTAATAATTTTCTGTGCAATATAAATTTCTGGTGCCATTTCCTGTCTCATTCATGGCAGAAAGAAGCTGAGAGAATTACACAACCATATCTAGATGCTCTTGGTGATGACTATTCCGTTTGTTGCCAAGGTATAATTTATATGGGCAGAATTTGTTTTTTCGTTTTACTATTTAAATACTAGCAGAATACGCTAGCATACTAGTACAGCTGAAGTGGGTGTCCCTCATAAGATACTGAATAATGCTGCTGATTTCTTATGCTTCCTGTTATGTTGTTGGTGTCCCTTTTAGCTCAATTCTATTGTTCGTTGATGCATGCAAGTAATTCTTTATCAGAGAATGTTTATACCTGCCTATCGGTAGAAATTTCTGCATCTTACATATTATTTTTTTACACCATCTGTATATAATTATGTAGTGGTTAATTGTTTACTTCTGAAATTTTCTTTAGGTACTGCATTCTTTCCTTTGCAGAGTTGCATGAACCATTCTTGTTGTCCTAATGCAAAAGCATTCAAAAGAGAGGAGGTACGTTCATCTTATAATAATATATAGAAAAATCTACAGTGGTTGTTCTGGTTGTTAGTGAACATGTAGATTTAGTTTATTCATTCTTTACACAGACACATGTAGGTTTGTGTTTCTTTTTTGTACGAAATTGCTTCATTCATTGGACCCTTTATCTTTGTTTATATTTCCAATTTCAGGATAGAGACGGCCAAGCAACAATTATTGCACTCAGGCCTATTTGCAAGGGAGAAGAGGTATATTCCTTTCTCAGTTTGTTAATTAAGAGTTACCTTAATTTCAAAAAAAAAAAATATTAAGAGTTAGCTGTAAAATTTTAATGAGAACAAAAATGGCATGAATGGCATTTTCAGGTGACCATTTCATACATAGACGAGGACCTTCCATTTGAAGAGAGACAAGCAGTACTTGCAGATTATGGTTTTAGGTGCAGGTGCACCAGGTGTTTGGAGGAAGAACCCTAGTCATCACATTGACAAAATGCCAATGAAGTGGCTGTTTTATAGCATTACATAACGAAGGCTATAAGCATGGCTATGAGAAATATTCAGTACAAGAAGCCATTGTGGGAGCTGGTCCTCTTTAGATTGATGTCATTAGAATGGGAGATGCTCAGAGATCAACTAAAGCTGTATTTTAAAACCAGTTTTCCACTGTTTCTTTTAATTAATTTTAATGTAACAGGAAAGTACCAAAGGTAGTAGGCCGGCTGTATCTTGATTTTTCTTGTTCTGTCCATTGATTCTTCTGCGTGTAGTGAAGCCAAGACACTTAAAAACTTCTTCCTTACATGGCGGCCCTAATGGTTGGAAAGGTTTAGGTTGGATTTTTGGAGGAAGTAATTCTTTGAGAATGTATGTCAAACAGTGATTGTAGATATAGCAAGTAGAAAAGCGCATTCACCTTAATTCATTTTTGGTCTATTAGTATTAAAACTAGACATTCTATCACTACTGAACATCAAGATCACGATATAAACAAAAAAAAATCAGTATCACGACTGAAACCACTAACATTGGGTTCAATCTCAAAAAATTATTAGAATGGTTCCAATATTACATTTTCAACAAGCAACCACAAACATGAAAGTACCGAAGGTACTAGGCTAGGCTGTGTCTTGATTTTTCCTCTTTTGTCCATTGATTCTTGAGTGCATGAAGCCGAGGAACTGTGAACTTTCTCCTTACATAGCATAGCGGCCTTAGTGGTTGATGCTGAATGGTTTAGAATAGTTTTTTGGAATTGTGTGGAGGAAGTAATTTATTCTTTGAGAATGTGTATGTCAACAGTGATTGCAGATACAGTCAGTAGAAGAGCGCAAGCAGACAAGAAAAACAAAATAGAGATCAGGTTTAAAAGAATGATCCCTTCTCTAGCGTTCTCTTTGTATCAATTATGCTTGTTCACTTAATGGACACAGACGAAGAACAATTATTATGGAAAAACTTTACATTTTCGAAGTTCTTTCCAAGCAAGGGCAGACCAGTGCCTATCCCATGCCTAGCTAGCTTGGAAGGATAATACATTCAACTTTCACCCAGATAAGCATCCGTATCCCTATGAAAACTTTATTGAAATTGAAGAGAAAAAAAATCAAATTAAGATCTTTAAGGAATAATGGTATATAAAAATGTAACACAGATTCCTTCAAAGTACATGGATGCATTGATCAGAGACCCTTTATCTACGTAGCACTAGCCCTTGGATTTTCCAGATGAGCGATAGGCGTAGGTGATGTAAGCCCCAAGTGCTACAATCACCAAAACAGAGACCCCTATATTAATCAGCATCTGCCTGTCTTCGTAATCCTCCGTGGCAAGCCTCTTTACGCTCTTCATTAGTGTGTCCATACCTTTCATTTCCTTGGCTTTTGCCATGAAGCTACCACCCTCCTTGGCCTTCCCTTCCACCACACCAGCGCCTTTGTTATCTTTCTTCTTTTTCTCCGGAAGCTTCGGAATATGGCTTCCGGACATGGCAGAATCTTTCTTTTCTTTGGCCACGGTCCCTAACCCAACTTTACTTTCCCCCGTTTTCTCAACGATTTCAGCTGTAGAGCCTGCAGCACTCTTTTCTTCGGGCTGCTTTGTGGTAGTTGCAGTCGGAGCAACTTTCTTTTGTGTTTCTTCTTGTTGCTTTGAAGGCTGCAAAGCATCAACCTTCTTCCCATTAGCCTGTCTTTCACCCAGAGTGGATGGACTCGGAGCAGCTCTTGAAGGAGTAATTTTAGTGCCCTTAGGTGTTTTAGGCTCGGTTATGGCTTTTTGAGGGGTTTGGGGAGGCGGTAATTTTTCGTCTCTTGGTTTTTCAAAACCAGATGTTGAAGGTGAAGCAGGTTTGGGAGCAGTAGTTTCTTTTGGGTGCTTCATGGCCTTTTGGTCCCTGGTGGCCTTTGGAGGTGTAGTTTCGTTGGTGGGTTTTGCATCGTCTACTGAACTGGGTTGAGTAATTGTCTGCTTTGGCATTGTGATGGTAAGAACGCCATTCCGAAAACTACCTTGAATTTTACCTACGACACAGTTTTGTGGAACAGGCAAAGATTGGTTGACACGACTTCGTTTGTTCTTCTCGAGTGATCGTTCTCCCTGCAATTTGATCGTACGGGAGGAGTCAACATAGGTGACGACAATTTGCTCCTTCTCAAAACCTGTAAAATGGAAAACAAAGACAAATAAATCACACCGGAAAGCTTGTTTCCCTGTAAAAATTACTCAATACAAAATAACATGTTTCAGAGAACAAACCTGGAAGATGAACAAGTAGAATATTTGCTCCTTGCTCTTCCTTCTGTTCCCATATGGGTTGGAAATCCTCATAAACAGTAGCAGATACGTTAGTTCGTGTTCTCCCAGCCATTTTGTCTCTAGCTTGTTCGGTTTGTTTACTACGTAGGAACTGATGCTTTGGGATTTTCGAATTGATGCCTTTGGATGGAAATGTGATTCTTCGCGTACGATTTCTACATATTTATATGGCATAACAGCACCATTTTTCTTAATCGCCACAGTATTCTTTGTCGACCGCTTTGGTTTTGTGGTGTTATAAGGGCTTCAATTTCCTCTGACATAGTCTTAAGTGTTACTTGTTTTATAAATAACGTACAAGTTCTTTGTTTGCCCTAAAATTAATACTAGGAATCATGCCGACTCCACCCAATTCCTTAACAGCTCAAGTTATTTGATTTTAAATTCTATCAAGCTCATGCCTTCCCATGAAATTGGATAAAAGAACAAAAGAAAAAGCAAAAGCAAAAGCAAATCGCAGCTTTAACATAATTCAGAGACATATATATACACATTGACATCGGAACTCGAAAATATCTGGTTCCACCGAGTCTGAAGTGAACCTAATAGGAAAGATACCAGCCAGCAATATAGTATAAATCTACAGCAACCACTTCATATATCAAAGGATATCCACATGCACCATTGCTTCCTCCAGTCCCTCGTCAACATCTACATTCTGATCTTTATCCTCATACTGCATGTCACAGGCATCCAAGAATAAAAAATAAAAAACAACAATAACAATAACTCGAGGTTCTTAATGAGAACAAATATCAAGAGTGACACTATCAGATTAAGGCTTAAAGCAGAATTCCTGTACTCCAGTTAACATGGAACTTTGCAGAAAATGGGGGTTAAAATTGTCAATTACCCAAAAAAAAAAATGAGGAAGATTATGATAACAAGAGTAAAATATTAAGCAAGTGGTGTATAATCCATTGGCAACATAGGCTATGCGCAATAAAATTTAACTCACCTCTGAAAAACTATTTTGGAGGATTGGTGGAGGCAGGGGAAGTAAAAATGGCAAACCTGAGACCTCGACGTTCTCCTCCTCGTCAATTTCCAATGCTTCATCATCATCAGCTGCATTAGCAGCCATGCCTGTTAAAGGCAATGAAAGACCAGCATGTGCACTCTTCAACTGCAAAATTACATTGCAAAGGGTCAAAACTCTTTACTTAAATAGGTTCCTATCAGTGCCCCCCTCCCTGCATTCATCCACATGCATAAGCAGGAGCATTTGCATACACATGTTGTAATGTAAAAATAGGGTGCAGTTCCTTCATTATGCAATTTTCTACTTGGTCTGACAGACAGATTAGAGCAAAATAATTGGTTTCAGAAATAGATGAAGTTCCCAAAGATTCTAGGCAAAATGCTAATCCTTCTCAAGAGGGAAAACGTGGAGTTCTAAGAATGAGAGATATTCACACTGATTTATCTTGTAAGAGAACAGTAAAATTATTCCAGCCAAAAATTTATTGTTACGAATTAAATGCAACCAACAAGTTAATAGCTAAATTTGAATGTGTCTTCCTCTCTTTTAGCAGTTTTTTGCACTCTTATCCTTTATTGTTTACCATATACTTCCCCTAACAAAGGCAATATTAAATTCATAATTCAGGCATCTGTCAGACAGGTTTTAACCGTGCAGCTAAGACTGCATTTAAGCAGACACCTTGTAAGAAGATAAAAAAGGAAAAGAAACATTGTGATTATTCCCTGCCGCGTACATAGATAAATAGCTGAATAGGAGAAGAGCACCTTATCTTCAATAGATGCGCTAACTGAGACTTTCTTTCCTCTCCTCAGTTTCTCGTTACTAGCCAAGGGCACAAGACTGCTGTTTCCATTGTTCAGTGACCCATTTTCCTTGTCTATATTTGATTGAGTAGGGTGTTCACTCCATCGAGACCGCTTTCCCAATCGGGTAGTTTCTCCCCCATGCCCTTTACCTTAGATTAGAACAGCAATAATACAATAAATGGGTCAGCATAAAAGACACAATGCAAACATAATATGCTACATAAAAACAATGGGAAAATAAATTGATTTTGAAAGGTTTTGGAAAAAGCATGTAATCACTCTATAGTAAAAGATTTAGCAAAACCATCAAGGTCTACTTTAGTTTCTAAAACGTACCAAGAGTTTGGATTCAACATATTAGGAAACCAGCATCACAGAGAAAAATGAAGCAAGGCAATTTTAGGGCTCCTTTCCAATAAGTCCAAATGAGATAAAATCTCCTATAAACTTGAACAGATGTTGGAAAAGAGGCAATAGGTACATGGCTGGTAAATTTGTTGCAACAAATTCTGTAACCCAATACCACAGAATGATATATAGCTTCAACTATTGAGAGGTTAACTGATGCTTTTCTTCATACCAATAACCAATCAAGAGAAAAGGATACTCATGCAATAAATGAGTGTGAAAAAATGATTTTACACAACTGTATTAGATTGAACATTTGACTACTAACGTAATATTGAAAGAACATTGAGCTTATCAGGCATAAGTGATATTCCATCACTTTGAACAAGCTAGCACTTCAAATGCATTGCTCAAAACAACTTCAGCTTAAGAGCAAAACAGTAGTAATAGTGGACTTTTTCCTATGATTTACAGGCCATGTCATCATATAAGTCAGTTAGAGTTCTACATGCACGTGCCTTCCATAACTTCCATGAAGGATATTTACAAGGTCAGCTCACATTAATTTTCAGATAAAAATCCTATTTATATCTCAATTAACATATGAGGCCTACAGGCTATGATCAAAAGTTACAACTGCGATATACACGGAAATAATTAAGTAATACACATTGCAAGGATTAAGAAGAAATTGAATTTTTGTAGATTCTAAATTCCACACAATAATACATGCAGATATATCAAACAAAGTACCATCAGGAATGGGCTCTTCAGTGATTTCCTGGTTGGCACAGAGCCTCTTTTTGCTTGGAGAAAAATTACTCCTCATCTCATTCTGTGGATGAGACATATGATAGCCAGTAGTCTCACCATCACTTACAATGTTGATGTTGGAATTCTCTTCATTACCACTGGTTCCAGAAATATTTAAGCCAAGCTGTTCTCCCAACTTCTCCAATCGAGCTTGAGATCTACAAAATTACATAAAAAACAACTAAACGATATAATCTACCAAACCTCAACAAGCACTACTTCAAATTTCAGAATCAGAAAAATGATATGATGTGTCAATTGCTACTAAGCTAACATATCAGACTAAGACGATATTATAAAATAAAAGCTTACCTCTTCAGTTCTTCTCCTATGTGCGAGCAACGATTGTGTGCTTTGACAAACTTCTTAATTCTTGAAGTAACCCTGAATATTTAAAAGTTCATAGAAAACGGGTAAGAGAGGGATCATCCATCCACAAGGAACAGTTAAGCATAGCATGTCTCTATCATTACAGTCTTGACTTTTGATTACCTTTTACACTCCTCTTTCTCCTTTTCTAATTGAGAACGAAGCTCCTCAATTTGCGAAGTAAGAGTACCCGCTTCTTGAATTTTCTCTTCCACAAAGATCTATGGTAAATCAAGCATCAGATCACACAGCTAAAATCCATCTTTCAAACATGCCAAAGATGAAAAAAAATTATTGATTTTAGAGGGGCGAAGAAAGGCATTATTGTATCAATTAGAAGAAAAAACAGGACAGATCATCTTATGAACATCATTAAATAGCTTAGCTGTTCAACCTGACTATCTGGAGCTGGCTACTGAAATAATTAATAATCAACAAGATTGAATTACTATTCTAGTGGCCTTTTCTTGGTCATGTATGCCCTCTTCTTTTACAAAATACATCGAAGATCTATTTCTCAATAAAACAAATCAATGCCTGCAGAGAAATCTATGTAATTATGTTGATATATCAGGCTTTAACGATATTGACATGCTATAAAAAGTCCAATCTATTACTTTTCAGGAGGCCAAGGAAATGGGGGGTGTTGAGGACAACCATTTGACTAAAACAAGGCAGGGGGCAGAATGAAACAAACAAGCAAAATAAAACTTGATTATTTCAATCCTGCAGTTTCCAGATTCGAAGTACGAGCCAAACAATTTTCCACAGATGAATCATGTCCTTCACAGCACAAACAAATAAAATCTATGTTGCCAAGTTAGAGAACATAAAAGGTTAAAATTAATGAGACGAAGCTTCATTGTCACATATGAAGGTGTATGCCCATTCACATGGATGGATGCAATTGAGCATATGTGTCCACATGCTTACTAGCAAATACCCATCATGACCGCAACCAATAAGCAAAGCAGCTAGGTAAAGATTCACTTTTTTTTTCTCTTGTTAAGTAGGTAAAAATTAACTGACCTCTAATTTGTGCTTGTGACGAATAAGTGTTTTAATATCCAAGCGAACTTCTTTCAACTGCACATGGTTAAAAAAATGTAAAGAAAGGAGAGAGGGGGGGTGTCAAAAGATTGGATAGTGGGAAAACAATAAACCAAAATTAAGTTTAGACCAAAATCATTTAACCTGATCCTCAAGAATATTTTTGGGAGTAGAGGATATGTTTCTCCCTTCTATAACCAGATCTTCAATCTTGTTCGAAATTTTCAAATTTTCAGAAAAATCACTTTGTCCATCCAAGTGTTGTTTCTTCTTTCGGCTTCTGTCACTGCAAAAGGAGACCACAGCATCTTCAACTGAATTAAGTGCAAACAAGAAGACAACAACCATATAAAGGCATATGAGACATGTATAGAACTAGAAACAGATTAGCCATTATACATAGAAAACAAGTGCCAAAAGTCTAGTAGAACTAGGTACAGAGATCCGAATTTAAAATTCTTTCATTACTAAAACTCACCCTACTTCCCTTCCTTCAAATAAGGAGACAAACACTATATATGGGATGACTTGCATGCTTATTTGAATAAAAAAGACCTTGCATCTCAGTGGGCTCCATCTAACTGGCAGATGTAGTTTAACTACTCAACTCACATTTTTCTGCTTTAAGAATATTCTAGAACAATTAGAAACAAGTTCAACCAGCTATAATCACTCAGTTTATATGGCAGACATTAAGTTATGTAACATGATCCTTTTAATGCAAACACTACCAGGACAAGGAAACTCAATATAAGAGCCCCTGAAATTATAAAAATAAAAGGCAGGAGTTTAGATTAATTAATAACAGGGCTACCTATAAGAGCTATAGATATACTAAACCAACAACCGAGCTATGATTTTACACTATAAGCACCAGGAATACCGGCCAAAAATAAAAAAAGAAGTATCAGGTATAGGCTGCAAAGCCTGAAACAAGGTTCCCCATCCACAGCTTTACTGGTTTGCTGTTAGCAATGACCCCAAATCATGATCCAAAATGATATCAGTACCAGACTAAAAACCTATTGATGCTGGCTTTTAGATCAGCTTCCAATTAAATTGCCACGATAAATGAAGCAAGGTGAGTAAAAATAAATCAATAAATCAAAAACTATATATATAAATAAAAGACAACTTTCAAAAAAGCAACTCCTAAATTGGTTTATATAATACCAAATCAGATACCATAGAGGTATATGTTAAATTACCTCCTATTTTCAATGGACCTCATTGTGCTACGTCCTGCAATTTTAAATTCCATCAGAGCATAAAAAGGTCAACCAGAAGGGAAACAGAAGAAAAGAGGCAAAAATTGGAAATATTAATGAAATACAGAGAGAATCAGCAAAACCAACAATAATGGCATATAGCTACTTTTAAATAATTTTTCAGAACTAATCAAACAAATAAGGTAAGATTTATTACATTGACTTCAATTTCATCACTTGTAAGCCAAGAATTAAGAAAAGTGGAGAAGACAAGGGTAAAGCAGGACATAGCAATAGAGAATAATGGGCATGTGAGGATAAAATTTCTGACCTCGTAATATCCGTCGGTCTCTCATATCTCTTCGTGGAGAATAACTTTGCTCTGGAGATAGCTTTCTGTCAAGCTTATCCCTCAAGTCGCCATCTCGATAGTTTCTTTTACCTGGAAGTGACAAAGAAAACTAGTATTGGTAACACAAACCATTTAGCATTATTAAAGTGTTTCCGTTAAAACAAGCACAGGGCCAAGCACAAAACCAGCGTTAAGCTTACCATCACATGGAACAATATGAGAAACATTATAAAGAACAATAATACTGCCTTCTTGCCAATTTCAAGGGGGAGACAAAGAACAGTGTCCTCACATGTGAATAGAAAAGGAAAACCTGTATAGGAGCCTATATCATTGAGATAACTGTCGAATAATAGGACTGGAAAAAAGATAGTCGGCATAGTCCCATATCATCTGATTGTTGAGCATTAAGAAATATATGCATTCTAAATAGAATGCTAGGACAGATTTCTCTCCAAAGCCGTATAAATGACATAATAATAATATCTGATATGCAATAGAAATAGGTCTATTCTGAGAGTGTCCAAACAAAATTGCATTCTTTCTCCATTCAAGAAATCCCTTCACATTGTCATTGAAGGAGAAGCAAAGAATTATGAAAACACGACACGCTCCAGCAATATACAAACTGCAGAACTTTTGACAAATGAAAGTTGACAGTAGCACATCAAATCGGCTTCGCATCTCAATATTTGTAAGAACACATGTTCTGGGAAAACCTATCATGGAACCTTCATGAATGCTGCTTTGTTTCATGGATGCTTAATGACAAACCAATATATAGCTGAGCAGGAAGAATACCAAAACCCGCTCTAAGATTTACCAATCAGCACAATCCTTTCTGAAGAAAGACAATACTAACCCTGTCAGTGGATGCTTTATTTAAGCTGAAACAGCCAGGTTGCTGCATAATCGAAAATAAGTCTCCAGAAGATGCCTAATATAAGTTTAAAAACTGTGTGAACAACTCGGGATTCCACTCACATGAGTACACCAAGTTGATCTGACTGATGCAGAATCAATTATTCGTTACAAAGAATAGGACACCAAGCCCATTAGAATTTAAGATGAGGGAAGCAACAGACATTAAAATGAAATCACTTAAAAAAAGTAACAAAAAACACAAAAGTCAGAAGAAACAGCAATACGAAGCAACAAGCCAATTGGAACACAAAATCAAATTTCGCTTCTCCAGTATGATAGCTTCAAAGTTTATATCAACTAAGGGTGAGGAGAAAAGTAAAACAACCAGAAGTCTAGAACAGTTTCAATGCACCAGCAGGAAGACTCAACAGCAAATTTGTGTGCAGTAATACACAGTAGACTTCATCATCAACCTCCTTTCATAGACATCAAACTCTTTTATTTCCTTGTTCCATTTTCAGATACATACTAAAAGAACTAATAGCCCCAATTGCTCCACACAATGCTGCAATTGCTTTATTTAAGTCAGAAGAAAAATATTACAAAAGTTGCTTACGAAGTTTTCCAACATCCGGAATTTGTGTTTAGTTAAACAAGATTCAGTAAACTTTTGATAATTAATAAAAAATTCACATCTAGCTTGCTATTCTGCTCCACTCGCTCTCTAACAAGTTTCCATAAAGTTAAAAAAAAAAAACACTTAAAAAGAGTTCAAAACAAATTCACACAGGCAAATATGGCGAGAACACAAAAACTAACATTCAAAAGCAAATAAAATTATTGCCACTATGGACAAAGTAACTTAACAAATAATTATAACTGAAACGAGGGGAAACGAGGGGAAACGAGCAAATTAGGGCTAAAAATTCGAAAAGCTAAGCTATTACCGCCGTGAGAACCGGCGAAACGGCGGAGCTCAGCATTTCCGTGCGCAAAGGAGCAACTCTGGCGCGAACAACGTCCTCTCTGATACAATATGCACATCTTCGTTTTGAAAAGCTTCCTTTCCAACATTTTTGAATTTGTTCGAGATATAAAAAATAAGTTAAATAGATGTTCCAAGATTTGAATAATCGCGACTCTTTCACATGGAGGGGCGAAAATGCAAATAGAGTACAAATTAGGTTGAATGTTTCCTAATTATTAAAAATTATTTGCAGCTTGAAATTAAAGCGAACGTCGCAATTCCTGCAAGATTAGTAACAAATAATCGTTAGTTGAACCAAATGACCGTGTGGAGAATGTGGAATTATGTTAGTAACGGTAAACAAATAATACAACTTTCTGAAAAAGATGAAAAAACTCTTACTTTCATTTTATTGCTTCTGGGTTTTTAAACGCCAAAAATACGGTTGAAGTGAGGCAGGTTGCGAAGCTGTGAAGAAGACGAACCCTATCAAGAGAGAGCGAGATCGACGAGTGAGAGTGAGACAGAGGAACGAGCCAGGAGTATTAGGACCTCGCTGACGGACTAGCTGACTTGTTGGAGAAGACTTGGGATTTGGGTGGGTTTTCTACGGGAAAACAAACACAGTGCGAAACTAATATTTTGTTTAGCCCGCAGTTTTTGGGCTAGAGGCCCATTTCTTAAAATTACTAGCATCAGTATTGTGCTGCAAAATACAAAACAATCTGATCCTCTCTGTTTTCTCTTCGAGTTATGAATTTTTTTTTTTTTGGAATAAAGATTTATTGATTAATCAAATGTGGAATACATATTCCCATCTTACCATTCAAGAGCAAAAATGACATCTCTATTAATGGAGAATCATACAAATTAATATCAAAACTTAAATCAAATCTTAAATTAATTATAAAATCAATTACTTTGTTCTTTACTTTATGAACGCGATTTATGTTGACCTCTCAATATCTACTTAACAAGACTTTAATTGCTCTAATCACATCTAGGTTAGAGCAAGGATGTACCGATGAAGTATTAAGAAATTGAACCACTGCCTTATTATCAATCTATAGTTTAACTTTGCCAAAGCCCTGCTCCCAAGCCAATTGGAGACCTTGGAAAACTCCCCACAACTCTGCACGATATACAGAACATGTGCCTAGTTTGCATGCATATCCCACTATCCATGTACCATCTGAGCTTCTCAAGACTCATCTAGCAAACGTAGTCCTAATTCCACTCTTGTACAGCCCAAATGAGTTCATTATTATCCTTTCAACTAGTGGTGGTATCCACCCCACTGGTCTTACTTCTTGTCAATTCAAACCTCCACTTTGTAATGAAAGGGTTATCCATGTATTATAGGTTACCATCGCCATACTTTTGATTATACTCAACTGGTCTTCAATGGAGATTTAACAACCTTCAAAGATAAATAAATTTCTCCATTTCCAAAAATACCAGTAGACTATACCAAAAACAATGTTCCAAAGGACATAAAAAATAGAGAGACTAATCAACCAGTTCTATTCGTCACACAATTTTCACTATTTTATATTTATTGAGAAAGCACAAAGATAGAAATGTTCTTTTCTCTTAAACACACTCCAAGTATTATATATAATTAATTTATACTTTATTCAAATTCAATATAGTTAAAATTTGGAACACAAAAATTTACATAATTTTTTAGGTATAATTTAATAGTGAAAACAAATGTAATCATGTTAATTGTTGCGATTCTGTGTACTAGAATCTTCTTCCTTCTTAATCTATAACTCTCCAAAAAAGTAAGATTCTTAATTAAAAAAAATTCTTAACCTTACTTTTATATATTGATTTTTTTTTTAAAAAAAAAGAGAGATTCATTACCAAACACAAGGAAAAGAATTCCCAATAAAAACAACCATTGAGAGAAAATTGGCAATTACCACCTCGAATACAAAAAATAAGAAAATAAAACAACCACAACACGTCACAATTCACAGAAACCTCTACAACAACTATACAAAGATCAAACACAAACCCAAAAACCAAACATTGACATATACAAAACAAAACAAAACAAAAAGCACATCAAGATTAACGATTATAGATAGAAACGCACAATCACTAGGAACAACCACATACAACCATCAAAACTACAATCAAGACCAGACATCCAACCCCATGCACAACAAGTGTTACGAGATCAATAGAAGCAACAACTAAACCAACAATTGCAACAAACCAATCAAAAGAATGACAATCAGCAGAAAACTAGCACAATGTACCATAAGAGGCAAAGAGCTTAAAGAGCAAAAACAACTTAATCCAGATCAATAAAAGGGAATCATAATTATGGGAAAAACAAGATCAGATCAGACTCTTTATCAACCCATTCCTTAACCAAACAATCTGTAAGCACTTGAGCATTTGGCTCATTGGTTGGTGCATGATTCCCAACTTACAGAGTAAGGTTTAAATCCCCTCTCCCCTAATTATAAAAAGAAACAAAAACAATCTGCAAAATTATTACAAACTCTCGAATAGTACATTATATCTAAGATGCCAACTTTAGACTTTACCTTCTCAATACTTATCAAAATATTATAGAATCTCCACGAAACAACAGTAGACTTTCTAGTCTAACTAACCGCATAGGCAAAATCAATTTCAATAATTCACTCAAGCACACCAATCCAAAAAGAAGTTGGGTCAGCCTTGAGTTACATCATGTTTTGATTTAACAAAAATCATATATTTTCTTAAACTTAATGTCAAGCATTTGAATTTGTCACAAATACATTTTCGGTCTCCTAAGATTACATATTTGTTTAGAAAGCCATGCATCACTAGAAAACACCTTATAAGCTTTCAAACAACACATATTTAGCTAAAAATGCTAAAGTAAACATGCCTTGAGATGTTATTTGAATATAGGTACAAGGCAAGGAGGAAATAACTAGAGAGAAACATCAAAAAGCTAAGGAAACCTCGAGACACAAGTCAAAAGTCGATCCTAAAGAAGCTCAAGTCTATCTAAATGTTTAAATAGTACAAAACTGGAAAGTTTCACAACCATAATCGATTACAGAGGACGCACAATTGACCTTGACAAGTCAAAAGGCAAGAAATGTCAAGATTACACTATTATAGTCGACTATGAAAAAGGTATAGTCGTTCCTAACAAGTCAAAGGTCAAAAAAAGTCCAGATTACACAGCCATAGTCGACTATAGAGGAAGCATAGTTGACTATAGAAGGTCAGATTTGAAAAATACACACTCTTTAGAAGTTGATCAACTAAAGGAAGATTATACTCAACTATATATAAAAGCCATAATTGAGAAATTTGATAAACATAGTTGACCTTAAAAGCATTATAGTCAACCTTCAAGCGTCAACAATGATTGGATTTGATTCAAACTTATGTTTAACAGCTCCAAACCTTGCCCTAACTATAAATAGAAGCATTTGAGGTATTTTGAAGTAAGAAAAAACTTGGACCAAAGTTTCAAACCCCAAAGAGACTACCTACAAGGTCATTTTCACTCTTTTATCGCTTACTTAGACTTCTTTTTCCTTTTAGAGATTTTTTTAGTTGTCTATAAATTTGTTTGCTTATGTTTCTTTTATCTCCCGCTCTTTTGTTTCGCATTTTGTACTGCTTTTGCTCTTCATTGAATGCTAGCTCAATATCAAAACACTACTTTACTCAACTACATATATTTTGTAATAACAACAATAACATCTTTTGTGAAACTTCGCAAAAGCCTTACCTTAATTTTTACTTACAAGCATTATTTTTGGTACCTAAGCTAACAATGATGGTGTAAAATTATAAATTGTCATAAGATTGCTCTATGTTTAGTGTTGATATCTATGTATCTGTGCATTATATTATTACCTTACATTATAATATTTTAAAACTTTCTACTATTGATTATAACATTTTGTAGATGTAATTTTTAATATATGAACTTGCTTTTGTTCTCACTTACAAAAAATTAATAAAATAAAAAATATGATAAATATAATTATTACAATATGTATTATTATATCCGTGTGCAACGTATGGGTACATTTCTAATTAAATTTTAATTGGCTAGGTCTAAAAGGAAACCATTGACAATCATTCTTCGCCTTTCTTGAATTACTTGGCCCTTTAACTAAACTTGGATTTTTAAAAATATCTATAACAGAAATAAAGGAAACCTCCCACTTAAATTTAGCCCACCAAGCAACTCTAGTCTTAACCAAATCAAAAAGTTATGGGTTGTCTCATATCTTTCCATTAAACACCATATCATTACAAAAAAGCCACAAGGATCGCATAATGCCATAAAATGTCGTTTTCCAAAAATTTAAACTATCACAATTAAAAATCAGACCATTCCAAGAATTGAAAAAATCCCAAGCATTATTGGACGACGACCACATAATTCCCCATTCAAGGCACCAGGTATTCCAAAATTTTTAGCTTTCAACATAGTTAAAGGATAGGTGATTAATTGCTTCCTAATTATTTCTACACGAAAGACAAGTAACAGAGTTCCCTAATAGAATGCCTTTTCTCATAAGTTTAGCTTTAATCAATAATCTACCTTGCATTAGGAGCTAGCAAAAAACTTTCACCTTAGGAGGAAAAAAGCCACTCCATATCGATTTCCAAAACGAACTATTGCTATAGTCACCAATACTAACAGCATTGCAAAAGTCCTTAACTTTATATAATCCCTATGTTGAACCTTTCCAAATAACTATGTTCTTTGCATTAAGGTCCAAACAATTTAGGACTAAGCACCGATTTGCCAAAACCGCATAATCGACCGGTGCTAACAATTTTCATTCGGGAACAAGTCGATTTTTCAATGCTAATTGTGATGTCGATTAAAGGCAGCAGTTACCACGATTTTTCAGCTCAATCATTAGTAAGGAACTCTTTCCCTCGACAGTAACCAAATAACTAATCTTTTCTTTTTTAATTATATTTATATGGGAGAAATTACATATTTAACCTTTCTCATTAATTCCCCTGACCCCCATTCCTCTCTACACCACACGTTAATCCTTTATCCTTTCCCATAGTGCAATCATAACCCCCATGCTATCCCTAAGCCTCCCTTGCCTTGCTCAAGTTAGCCGCATAATCAACCGATTATGGTTTGTCACGGTTTGGTCGATTCTCCCATTAGCATCAATCGATGGCAATTGATTCACCCTCCTTGGTCAACTTGCTTGCTTACGACCTCCTCAACTATTTAGAAAAATTTAATAATTTTTTATTCTTTTATTATGTTCAATCAAACTCTTATATTTTTATTTTTAGTCAAACAAGCTCTTATAATTAATAGTTAACTAATTATCATTAGTGAAAATGTCATTTGTTATTTTGTTCCATGTGGTATTGATGTTGCATGATGACATGACATACTGATGTGGTATGATAACATGATCATTTGATATTTTTAATTTTTTATGTCAACGTCACGTAAGTGTAAAATAACAAATGACATTTTGACTAATAACAATTAGTCAATCATTAGTTATAAAAGTATATTTAATCTAAAATAAAAATATAATGATTTGAGTGAATAAAATAAAAGAATAAAAACTTATTTAAATTTTTTTAAAATAGTTTAAGAATTTTCAAGCATTGCACTTTTTTTTTCTCATCTAAAAGAATGATCTTTTCCTAAAAGGAAATCGAAAATCTATTAATTATTTGTAAAGTAAAAAAAATGAAACTGAATAAGAACTTGAAACTATTTCCACGTGTAGCATGATAATAATTGTATCTTATCTAAGCTTTATATATATATGCCCCAAATGCCCAAAATATGCTCCTTTTCTTGTAGAAAATTTTACAATATTTTAAAAAACTTCTTGAACTATTTAAAAAAATTAAAATTTTTTTATTATATTTAATCAAATTTATTTACTTTCATTTTAAGTCAAATAGGCTCTTATAACTAATAGTTGATTAAAAAGGCATTTGGTATATATACAGTAAATAACTTTACAAGGATTTTAATTAACAGGAAGGGCTTTACACCATTTGATATGCTAAGATGTTAAGAATATAACTTTAAATGGATATCAGATTGCAACAGTAGGAAGGGAATGTGATTCCCTCTTATATTGGAAGGAATGTTACTTTCTTATAATCGAAGGAAAGTAAAGTGGACTAAAATGATAAGAAGCCCCTCGAACTGAACTCTCCGGAGAGGAGAAAGGGGTGCCATTAGAATTTGGTGATGGGAGCAAGGAGGAAAGAAAGAAAAAAAAAAGAAAAGAAAAGAAAAAGAACCCGGAGCTCATCGAGAAAGACAATGGGTGTAGCTGTATGGGAAATAAAAAGAAAAAAAATGAAAGAAAGAAAATGGTGGGTTGTGTGGCAACTTAGATGCCCAATATAACT
>NW_018397254.1:10591698-10592211 GCF_002168275.2 Theobroma umbraticum | reverse complement strand
CCCTCTAATTTTTCTTTGTTTTAGCTTTTGTTTCCTAACTGATGGCATACAAATTAAAGGTTTGCCCATGCAGCTCATACATACCTATTTTAGCGAAGCTTAAAGACAATTGAATATAGGGGCGGATTCATAGAGTGTCATAATTAAAATAATAGTAATTAAAAAATATAAAATATGTTAAAATTTATAATTTAAAAGATTTAATATTAAATTAAAGAAAATATAAATTTAGTATATTCATTTAATATTTTAAAGTAAAAATATCAACATATAATAACATTAGTAAAAATATTATTAAATATTTTTTTAATATATATTATTAAATAATCATTCATTTACTCGTCACTCATTTAATATAAGGTATGAATTTTTTAAAATAGAAGGTGAAAACCATAACTAAGGTTACGTTTGGTTGGTGAAATAGACAGGAATTGAATAGAATAATTATTTTATGAGAATAGAATAAAGTGAGAATAGAATAAAATAGTTATTACTTTATTTGGTATGACGAAT
>NW_018397254.1:10591069-10591236 GCF_002168275.2 Theobroma umbraticum | reverse complement strand
ATTTATAATTTAGTCATTAATATTTTAAAATATTAATATTTTATTTATTTAAATATTATTATGATAAATTATTTTATTTTATTTTATATTTAAATATTAATAATTGATTATTTGATTAAAATATTAATAATTTAATCATTAATATTTTAAAATATTAATATTTTATT